>NC_040013.1:8694337-8915382 GCF_000972845.2 Larimichthys crocea
CCGTCAGAGAGCCACTCAACATGCCCTGCATTTTTCAAATGATGCCCTGCCGTTAAAGACATTCTGTCATCCGGGGGAACATGGTGTTCTCTTATTCATAAACTGAAAAGGGTTTCAATTAGGAATCTGTGGCTGCCCTCCCAGCGGTTTGCGTGTTTAAATGAGATGTCTCTGTGGGGAAGACGATGGAAGAGTTCTCTTAAAAAGTGGCCGGAGAATAGGAAGCGAGAGATGATGAAATGCATATTCATATTTACACAAAATTTGTAGCCATTGCAGGGTTTTTGCCACAATGTAGAACAACTAGGGATGTAACGATGCATCGTGACACGATTAAAAATCGATACAAATGTGTGACGACTCGCATCGGTTGACAGAAAAAAATGAATCGCGATTCTTGGCGAATGCAAGAGAAGTAGGATATGTTCTATTTCGTGTTTTTTAAAATTAGAAATAGGTTACGTTATCTTAAAAAAAGTCACTGGTTGGTGATTCATTTGTTCAACGTCAGGCGTCAAGTCATGTGATTCATTTAAAAAAGCATATTGATTTTAAAAAATTGTGAAAAAATTGTATCGTGAACTAAAAAACGTGACTCGAATCGTGAGTTGAATGTATCGTTACATCCCTAAGAACTACATAATTTTTTTACTCTACCACTGGAAGTTTGACCTATGACAAGGTTTTGCATTCTTTGTTGAGCTGCTTATGAGTTTTAAAAGGCTGCTGTGACTATAACAGTTAATTGCTCGACACATTTAAACAAGTTCATGGTAACCACTCCGAACTTTGGTGATGGGCATCTTGATTTGTCTTCCGAGTCCATCCCTCCTCTGGGTACTCTAATTTGAACAGAAGCCAACTCTAAAGTAAGTGATAATGAAAACGCCACGTCAAGCTTCAACACTAGCCAATTAAATCAACTACAAAGGAAGACTGCCAGGACCGCGGCCCAGTTGGGAGCACACACACACAAAAATTAAGATGAAAAAACAGGAGGGTGGTAAATCAGGCATGCCTCTTTTTGTGGCACTCTTTAGAAAAGAACTGCTGCATTTAGCGACCAGTTCACACCATCTCCAGCACCCAACTCCTTTTGTAGATCCACGGGGCACTTCAAACAAGGCTGCATTAAGTGGGATCAGGTCATCGCTCTGGCTATGACTGCAGCAGAGCTCTGACTCGAGTGGGGAGCGCTGACAAGCCCTTTGTTGTGTGGAAGTAAGAAACAATGTTTTTTTGTTGTGACATCAGTAACCTGAAGATGAAGAAAAACATCAGGTTTGATGAAATGCTGTATCCCTCCGTAGATATGGTTCAATAGAACAAAAAATGTTTTCTGTTATCAGATCAAGACTGTGGAGGGAATGGTCACAAGCCATGACTAAACTATTATGCCTTCAAGACTAAAAGAGATGCATCAGTTGAGCAAAGACATTTTTCTTTAAAACAGTCCAAAGTCATCCCTTTAAAAATGTGTGAAATTCATCGCATCTGGATGCTTCTTTTGCTTCTTCCTCCATGCCTTTACAAAGCCTAGTTTTCTCATTTTATTTAATAAGCAGAAGTCACCCTTTTTTAAGGTGGTCTCTGGTCAGTGAGCGAAAAAAAACAAAAAAACAGCATGGCTTGCTTTGACCTGCCTTAACTCGACAGTCTGCAAATTACAAATTACAGGTCAGAACCTTTAATTTCAAACAGACACCCCGTATACTGGTGTGTAAGTGAACTTCATGCGCACATTTCACAAACAGCTTTTAATGAAATAACAAATGGTGAAAAATTGCATCGACGCGTGATACTTAAGTGATACTTAAGGTCTTTTGTGCTACGGTATTGGGAATAAGCTCCGAGTTTTTGCTGCTAAAAATCAATCGGAGCCAAGTCAAACTGGCACTTAAGGATCATTAGCTGACAGGAAGTGGAGTCACGTCACAAGCGTCTCAACAAAGGACAATTCAAAAGGACAGTTGATTGGCTGTACACAAGGCTGGGATTTAAATGCGTCAAAAGATACTTGAAAGGAAAGGAACTCACTGCAAAACATGCCATGAACCGGTGCCATGTTTTGTATCACGCTGTCATCATACACAAGCTCACAGATGATCTGAAGGAAATTAATAGCGTCGGTCGATAGAAAAATTAGGTTTTTCAGAGCTTTGTAGTTCTTTAATGACATCGCTGTAGTGTACAATACATACCGGCAGCTTACAGACATGCTTGAGTAGAGAGTCTTAGATGACAGTCCTTTATTCATGACTGTAATGTGATGGAGCTCTAAACCATCAGTGCATCTGCATTTAGATCCGCCACAAACAACCCCATATCTGGATCCGCAATCGATTTGCATAATTGGAGATTGTGGCCTGGCGCTTGTTATTCATTGACATGACACTGCAGTGAGGCAGATGGAGAGATGTACTGAACTGACTGTTCTAGTTTCTATCGGGTAGGGGTGGCAACGTCTTGGCAAAAGAGACAGCTGAGGAAAACAGCCTTGCCACCCAACGCCATGAGCAACACTACATCTAAGTCCTTTACTTCTTGGGTGCTGAATTGTAAATTGACATGCAGGTGCCAACATCTAAGATGTACCGGTTAACAAAAAAACAGCCCTGTGAACCGCTGGAAGACAACTAAGCAAAATGAGCTCAGTTCTGCTTTCCCCAGACAAATTTGAGTCTTAAAAAAAAAAGACGAACTGTGTGCGGTTTACTGGCCAGCAGGCCTCTAAATAACCTGAAGTACACAGAGCACCTGACGGAGATGAGACGGCGCTGACTGACTGACACATCCATCTCCCCTGCTATCTGTCTGACTGAGGGGAGGGGAGCGATTGTGAGTCCCTCATGCATGAAGAAGGGAGCATTGCTTATTAGTGAGGGGAGACAGAGAGAGAAAGAGAGAGAGGAGGAGGAGGAGGAAGGGGGAGGTGGGGGAACGAAGAGGAGAAAGAAAGATTGCATCGTCTCAATTTCAGTCTGATGAAGGACACAGTGTCTTCTCAGGACGTGAAGAAATCTATGTCACATCGCCGTGGTTAAGACTTCAAACATGGACAGTGAAAATGTGCCGGAACTTGAAATGGTCTGCACACAACCTTCTACAGTGATACTGAGCAGGGTTATCTCCTCAAGGTCCTTATATCCTTTTGATGGAATGGAAATCTAGCTTTGAATCATCAACAGCCTTTTCTTTTTTTTTGTGGTTAGTCAGCCTATTGAGTTATTACCTACTGTATGCATACAAATCTTATATTATTATAATATTTTGGCTCAAGGGACAGTTGACTGAGTATTTTGGGGGACCAGGGGACAGGCTTTTATTTTATCTACTTGGCTGGTTCCATCTGAATTTATATTTTATTTGAACCTTCCCTTCCCTAGTTAATACAGTAGTTGCCGTCCTGTGTCTGCATATGGGTTTTATTGTGCCCATTATAACAATAGCTAACAGAACTAATATGTACATTTTAGACCCTATTTACATCTGTTATTACAGATACACTGTCTGCATCTGTGTATAATGAGCGTCCATTTCATGGGTTTCTCGTGATCTTGCCTGCATTATGGTCCGACCTCAATGATCAAATTAGATAGGCGGCGATGGAAGACAGGGAAGTAGTTTAAATGCCATTTTAAAGAGATTGTTTTGGCCTTTGTGAGCTTTATTTGACAGAGACAGCTTGAAGAGTGACAGGAAATGTGGGGGAGAGAGAGAGAGAGATGGGGAATGACATGCGGGGAAGAGCGACAGGTCGGATTCGAACTCTGGGCCGCCGCAGCAAGGACTGAGCCTTTTGTACATGGGGCGGTTGCTCCTACCGACTGAGCTAAATGACACCCCTAAAAGCCATTTTAGCGGTAAATGTCAGTTTGCACTCTAGCCTGAACATTTTATCACTGCACAGACATTCTCACGATGCCTCCGAGTGTGACAGCAGAGGTGAAACAATGGTATGTGGTGTGACGTATGAATCACAATTCTGGCACTGCAAGTTTGGCTGAGGAGGCACTTAATAATTTCAAAAACTTGAAGTTGCCAAAAATGATTTATGGAGCAGGTCCGCTCAGCCAACAAACCTTTTAAAGCTACATTTCCTGTAAAATTAGTGCCAGAGAGACGTTAAAAACTTTACCTGGAAAGATAAATCATGCACATTTTCAGATGTTTGCTTTATACCTGGACATAACATGTCACAGGGAGGCATTCTAAAATGTGTGTTTATGAACAGATCGATCAATACATCTGACCTATTACCTTCAAGGGCTTGTCATGGGTACTATTTCAGGTTTACAGCCTTTCAGCATGAGCTCTATTGATTGCTTGCCTTCAGGAACACTTTTGGTGTAAGGACATGAAGGAAGAGGAGGGAGTGAGTGTGTGTGTGTGTGTGTGTGTGTGTTTGGGTGGGGGTGAAGAGGAAATGGTTTGTCTCCTGTTATTGGAGTTGTGGGGATTTTGATCTGAGGTTTGCTAGAACCGCAAGAGCACTAATGTGCGACCCAGCAGTGCCCGGCAGGCTTTTCTTCTTTGAAATAGAAGTATTTACGAGAGGTAACTTGAATTTAGAAAAAAAAGAAAAGAAAATTGTCTAAAAGAGTGAAATGGACAAATTAGGAATAATCAGAATTGTTAACAAATCAATAAATGATGCACTTATGCCATTTTTTTTGCACAGCAATGTGCAGCTAGAGATTCTAGAGCGTGTTCTACAAAAAGAAGCCATCCAGCGAGGAAGGTTCAAAATGTCTCTTGTTCTAAAAACAAAAGGCTTCGATCTGCGTCGTTTGACAGTTTGGGTACAGTGTGACACTCCACGCACAGGAGTTAAAAAATAAAAAGAAAGAAGAAAATCCTCTGTAGCTCCGAATGAAAGATGGCATCCTTACTGCCCAAGCTCATGGTATTTCTCAGTGACTCCGAACATGAAGCTGCGCACTTCAGAACTAGTTTTGTCTCGCCCTGGGATGCAGGCCGTTTTGATGAAATCAGGCTCAGTGTGTCTGAAGCATCACGGTCAGAGGGATGTCTACCTATGCAGTGAAACACCGAGCAGTTATGCGCTGTCTGATTTGACAAACCATGTTATGTTTCAGATTCCCACAGATAAGCGTTTTCTGTTTGAGGAGCCTGGACTGTAGGACTAAAATAAAAAGACAAAGAAAGGAAGCTACACAGCAGCAGTGCGCTGTTTCACATTAGCATGTGGTTTTTAGTGAGGCAGCTTACCAAGCGTCACTTACTCTTACCGTAGAGGTAAACTGACATTTGCAAAGATGGAAATCGCTGTGTTGCAGTCCTGAGCTTCACTAATTGTGCTTCCTGATATTGGATTTAGTTTAACGGCAATTGGTGTGGATGCTAAACAATGCACAAAATGGAGGACTCAGCAAAACAGAGTGCTAAGAGCAAACGGACTCACACCTGGCTCTCAGTACTTAGGGGGGAAGAATAAGGGCTGAAATGAAGGAAACATCACATGATGATGCTGCATATAGCTGCTGAAACAGCAATTATGTAGACGATGAAGAAATAAAAGGGGGAAAACAAACAGCCACACCAATCAACACCATCGCCATGAAAATACAGCCAATGTTGTCGTCAGTCAATTATATTTTCACTTCCCAGCGAAGTAACTGTGAGGCAGTGCCAGCGCACTGCGGAAATAAACATCACAAACATGAGCGGCGACCAAGCTAAAAAGAGATTCTTCAGAGGGTCTTTTCAATTCACATGGATAAATGAGGAAAATCAGTCAAGTGGCACTCGGCTCTATTTACATTCGCATGTGGTTTCTTCTTTCTGGTGTGTTTTGTAAAGGCTGTACACCTTTTTGCATTCTAACATGGATCATTCAGCGTTATATAGAGATACTAGTACAGACATTTTAAAATATAGCTCAGTATGAATGTATGGAATAGCAAATTATCAGCAGCATATTTGAATATTCGGATGGATTAGAAATGGATTACATATTTGTGATTGTTCCTCTTTCAAACTGATTAAGATGTTAAATAAATCATTTGTGTTTTTTCTTGGTTTAGCGTTCACAAACAGCAAAATATTGATTGAACGTCACATTGTTTTTTTGCGGGACATGCATCCCAATTAAAAGAACAGTTAATTCGACTTTCAACATGTGGCGAGTCCACTTGTTTTTGTCCATTTGTCAAACTATTATTACGCTATCCTCTATTCT
The DNA here is from genome assembly GCF_000972845.2 of Larimichthys crocea. Lineage (NCBI taxonomy): Eukaryota > Metazoa > Chordata > Actinopteri > Sciaenidae > Larimichthys > Larimichthys crocea. The sequence continues at coordinate 8,700,540 of NC_040013.1, forward strand.
GTATAGCTTTAAGCAATGTCACACTGTTTTTTTGTAAACATACCTACACCCATACCATTTTAACAAATTGGTTTCAGCCCCTGTACGATGGTTGCGGTGTATTTTATTTTCTGAACCACAGAACAGACAGAAGATTTAAAGGATTTCATTTCTACGAAGAAAGGAGCCATACTTGTGAAGTTATGCCTTCAGTGAAAATATTCTAAGTCTGAGCCAGACAACTCCAAAACATTTTAATCATGGCTATAATTGATAGGGAGAACCGTCTCTGTGAATTAATGAATCCAAAAGGGGCCCCTTTGATGTGAGCGAGACTGTGACATTCAGATTTGTGCTTGACTGAGTCTGAACCAGATAGCTCAGCAGAAATAGCTGACTTTGGCATTGGCCGGCCGTCATCCATCACCTTTGATATCAGACTGCAGACAGGTAGATTGATATCCCCGATACAGATTCCAGAGAGATCCAGCAGAGGACGCATGCCTTTAGTTCAGGTCACCTCATGGTTCCAAGTTTTAATTAAATCTAAATGTATAATGATGAGTACCGGTAGAACTTATCTTTTAAATTGTGAAATACTTACTGGTATACATATAGCATCGCTATGCCAAAGTGCAAGTTGAAGGGCCCATGTGTTACCACGTTTTTTTCAGCAATCTACACCATCTTTTATCTAAGATTGACCCTGCAGTTGTTGTATCCCGCTTGACTCATGCACTGTGCAATGTCTGGCACTATATTTAATAAAAGAGGAGAAAAAAGTAGGCCTACAATGCTGTTTGTCAACGCAGAGTAATGCCTGTGTTTTGAACCGCTGCCCCGATGTAATGGCCGGGAATAGCACGAGGCCTAGCTCCATAAGCTAACGGGCAGCTGGCCTAGTAGCCTCTGACAGGCGCTGCCTGGCACTGCTGTGTCTTGTCGAGACTCCTTGGCCTCGCAGGGCTAGCGGATACCACGTGTCGACATGGGGATTCACGCCGGTGCGATGAAGGTTCAGAGGCTTTGGGCAAGCTAAGCCTGTGATCTCCCCAGGAACTTTCCATCCTGTGCCCTTAATTCAACCCATAAATTACTTTAGTTTATGTATTTAAATCTAACTATTCTTAACTGAGATATCAGTGTCATGCTACAGAATGTCACCAAAGCAAATTAATGCAAATGATACATATGTATGCATTATAAGTAAACAAAATAATAACAATACAAAGGGGCATAGGGAGCAAAAGGGCTTTGGAATGTTGGTAAGAGGACTATATGATATAAACAAATGAATAATTCACAAATAAATATTATTTTAATTCTATCATGAAAGTAAGGCATTATTAGCAAGATTTGCACTTATGCCACTATCCCCTTATGATGAAATTAGCAGTTGGCCCAAACAAATGCAAATTGCAGCGGTTGTTCGCCCGCACTTGATCTCTTTAATAAGGTTAAGGGAGCAAACTCAAGGATTACTCCTGATGCAGCTAAAGACAGATGGTAATAGGACATGACCTCAATAACTGCTGAAAGCTGAGGGTGTTCTGACTGCAAAATCATCTCGCCCTGGAGAGGATTCTTCATCCAGTGGAGAAATAAACAGAGCTTAATTGACTAAATAAAAAAGAATATGATCACACTGCGCCTAATAGGCACATGCACAATCTTTTCATCAACAGGTATGCCGCAGAGACGTCTGCCAGACTACTGAAGCAGGGTCAGAACAAATCCAGTTTGCACACATTTCTCCAAAGGGAGACTTTACATCATTGGCTGGATGAGGCTTCATGGTTTTGGACACGGTGCACCTCAAGGCAGAGTGCGCTTTGGCACATTTAAGAGAGCTTGGCAGCATGGTGTACTGTATAGCCTTGGGGAGAATCACATGCTCCAGACAACATGGGCTTGAATGTGTGCTGAGATAGACCACTGCTCCCTTATTGGTGGAGATTTATGTTCAAAGTCATTCAAGTAAGGTGACCTTCACACCCAGAGCATCCTACAATGCAGCCGTCTCACCGTGCTCGACACATTGTTGCCAGTCAGGCGGTGCACAGCATATACTCTCTGCCGAGAGTATGGTTTTAGCATACATCTTGTTCCAGCTGGAAAGAAACACTTCACTCTCCTCGAGATAAATCATTCATCCAGTGATTGACCTCTTTGTGGGGCAGTGATTCTAAAGGGATCCTGACCTGTCAAAGCTGATTTGTTTCAAATGTCAACAGGGCCACGAAGGTGCCCCCCGACTTCAACGCTCTGTTGTGAGAGAAGTTAGCACGAAAGAGAGCGAGATTTACCACCAGAGATGGAATTTAGCAGTTCCGCATAAACTCAATTTATCATCAGCGCATTATCCTGCCCTCTCCTAAAAGTGTAGGGGGAGAGGAAAAAAAAAAGAAAAGAAAGAAGCGCTTCTTCGATTAATGACCCTTCCCAAGTGCATCCAAAGGCATCATTTTTTTTCTCCCCCCCCTCTGCATGCCTCTCTCGCCAACATGAAATAAAAAAAAAGCATCACTTCTTACATTCCCAGTGATGTATAGTTTGGAAAAAATGTTTATCACTGCAAATTAATTTTATTTACCATAGTTACAAAACTGTCAGTCTGTAATTACTCAGCCTGAGTTTTCTCAAGCATGTACTCAGATTTTTTTTTTATCATTAAGCTCTTGTCCTCTGAAAGCATAAAACGCCTTTTTTGACCTGGTAAATATCCACGGTGGAAAAAGAAGTTTAAGGTTGGATGGGCTACGGTTCATTGGACTGTATGGTTAGATAAAAACCCTGATCGCGAACCTGACAGATACACTCATTCATCCATGAAATCCACAGCACTTTGTCAAGTATCAAATTACGCACCAGAAGAAAGGAATCTATCCTTGCTCTGGCAAAGAGCTGGATGGTAAACTATGACGTCAATTTCTTTCTTTTTTTTTAGATATGTGAAGAACGGGAATTGTTTGTGCAAGGTAAATTGACAATTTCTTGAGATCTATATCCTGATGTATTCGGTATATCATCTATGAAACAGAACAAACAATAAAAGCCTCAGAGATCAAGCAGTATTATGTGAACACTAAAGGCTGTTACCTGTGAGCAGTGGGTGGCTGTTTTTCTCAACCCTGGATTGGTGTATTTTATTTCATCTTTTGTCACTCGAATGTAACATTGTCATTAAAAAAATATAAAGTTTTTATACTTCATACAAGGATGAAAACAAGCCTGTTTCCTCTCTTTTGCTCGTGAAATTGAGTTAAAATTAATAAGTATTTCTCTTTGTGGGCCTATACTAGAAAAAGACAAAGAGAACAAGCCGTAGATGTCTGTGAAAATACCAGAAAAGAAAAAATCTTTCAGGTCCCAGCAGATTTTTAAAGGCCTTGATGATCCTTCCCAGCTAAACTTGGGATTATTTCCGGAGTTGGCAGTTCATCACGCTCGCATGCGGGAGGTGCTGAGGGCGAGAGGCTTGTCAGGAAGGCATTCTGCTGCCAATTAGTATCAATCGGGAGGAAAATAAGGGCTGCACTGTTGCAATTTTTACAGGGGGCTTCCCCCCCCCCTCGCAGCTCTGCTCCTCCCCACACATTAGAGCTGTTTTCACCCCTTTATCTGAGTGATCACATCTCTGAGCCGTAACGTTATCTGTGACACAGTGTGCCTGATCAAAACTACTTTGTGTCAAATTATATTAATTATCGCTCATTTGCTCCGTTGGAAAAAGATCTGGATCACAGTTAATAACACTGATGAGCCTATGTTATGTAAGTTCCTTATCTTATGGCCTTTCTTAATGTTGCACACTGCAAATCTGGCTTCTTTGAATAATCTTACACGCCAGATTGTTTGTTACACAAAACCGTCTGGGAAGTTGGCGTTGGAAACTATTAGAAAAAAGGCAGGTGTTTTCAAAAAAAATAACAGGCCAGGTGATTGGATAAACCATCTGTCTACTACTGGCGGGGACTTCAACCAATCATATAACGTAGCCAAACTCTTACTGAAGCCAGTCAGGAGAAGACTAGAACCATCTCTTCCCTTCGGTGTCGTTCAAATGAACCAATACTAGCAGCATCTACGTTAACCTCTTTAGCAGCTGCCATTGTTGTTTGTGCAGGCAGTCACTTCTCACACACTTTGTCACACACACCTAGTGTTAAACCATGCCTGTAGCTCACGCTCTCGCTACCAGTAATCCCTCATAGGATGCATATTGGTCCAAACCAAGGTTTAAAGCGTATGCAATAATTGTTTCTTGCATTGTTGCGTGATCTCACGAGTAAAGCCGCCTTGCAAGGTTAAATCCTGATTGTGGCAGCAGCAAAGAATTATTCATATGAATGACTATTTCAGAAACTGTTTTCACCAAAATGAAGCAGTTGCTGCAGTCAGTGAGTCCTTTTCTGTTACGTTGTGTGGGATGTGCAGCATGGGAATATAATCGCTGGTGAGGTTTGAAGGGGTTAAGCCTTTTTTGTCCTGGGATAGATCTAACCTCCCTTCAAGGAAATCAGACAAGGGTAAAATCTATGACTATTCCAAACCACATTTGAGAAAGTCTGGAACAAAGCTGAATCTCTGTTGGGTAAAACCAGCCAATGTTCATTCATAACATGAACACACAGAAATTAAAGCCAACAAAAAACAGATAGATGCAGCTGGTTCACATACTCCCATATACCCACTTGGATTCATTTTTTTACGCTTTGCTCAACCATCAACATTTTTCGCAAAAATAGGCATACTATATCTACTGGGGGCTGTCAGCTAAGGTCCAGGGGTTCAGATTTAATTTGGATGCACCTCTACTCTAATTTTACTACTAAACTAAAATGATGAGGGCTGTGTGGGAGGGTGGTTCTATTCTAATATTGGTTCAAGCACACTGTCGTGTATTAACACAGACAACACATTGTCTGTTCACCCTATTGCTACCCACTACTAAATAGCATGTCGAACCTTGTTATATTTGCTCGAGACTGCGTGTTTAGCTCCGGTGCATCACATGCCAAAAAGCAAAGGAATAAACAGCTCGAACTATGGATGGATGATTTACCTTCCCCTCTCCCGTGTATTCAACGAAAGCCTCCTCCTCTCTTAGCAGGGAGGAACAGGGGGTCTATATCTGAAGGAGGCGTTGTGTAGGAGTTGGAAGCATCCGTGTTTTTTGGTAATTTTGTCCTGCTGTAATGTTTTTGCAAGCATCACTAAAGACGATGAAGGCTTGTGTCCATTTACAAGTAAGACAAAACAGCCGTATTTTACATTGACATAGTTCACAGTGATGTTCATTTGACAGGAGGCAGCTTCAACTCGTCGTATTAAAGTGAGGCTCATTTGAGAGGCCCCTGGGGACAAGTTGTTGCCAAGATTTGTCCAAATGCACGTCTTAAAGGAATAAATCAACATTTTTGCGGAGACTTGGATGAGAAAATCGATTCAACTCTGATGTCTGTACGGCAGGGATTAGTTTCTACAGTAGAACCAGAAGCTGGTTGGTTTAGCTTAGCATAAAGACTGGAAATAGGGTTAAAGAGCCAGCTGGGCTCATGCTCACTAATTAACAATAATATTAATAATTGTTTAATATTTGTGAAAACCAAAGTATAAAACCTTCAGTTTTTCATTTTATTTTTTTTATTTTTTATTTTGTCAAATGTCCAACTATTCCATTACAGCTAATTCCCCAATTTCTATTGAGCCCTTGGTAAGTGGACTATTTGATAAGGCCATCAAAGCGGCACTTTACCAGTAAGCAGTGTACCAATAACTCTGAAAGTAATGTGATTGCACTCCATTATATCACTCCATCCTTAATATCCGGCTCCTGACAACATCAAATAAAAAGGAACCACGACTCACAAAAGAAGCAATCAGTTGCTAAAGATAAAGCAATTCTTTTCTTCTTTTTTCTCTCTCTCTCTTTTGATCAGTCTGTCACAGTCAGAAACACACGGAACCAAATGTAACATGTACGCACGGTGGTTTGAAGTATGTGATTTTCAGTCGAGGCAGAAGAAGAGGGTCCGAGTAAAGAGATCTTCCCATGGTAGCGTGAGCTGCCAGGTCAGTTGAGTATGGCACGGCCCTCTTTATTCTGAACTTATGAAATATTCAGCCGACCAGGAGACAAAGGAAGTGCTCCAGTGACATCGACCAACACAAGCTGCTCCCTGTGGCTTTACCTGCAAGCCCACGCGTGTGACTGCACCTACCAACCTTTTGAGCTCCTAACTGACCCTCACTGGCACTCCAAAATAGGTCAGTCCTATAACAGACTGTGACTGATCATTCAGCCTTTTGAAAATGCATATTAGGTTCGATGGCACAAGAGTTGTGGGCGGCCTTTTGACTATTGAAATGATGATTTCGGGCAAAGGTGATTTATCTCGTCTTAGTGGAGGTTTATTTTGCAGCTTCAGACAGGTTATCTAGTTTTGTACTGTAGTGCATGTGACATCAAAATAAAGACATTGTATCTATGAGAGTACAAATTGTTATGGAGATCAACTGAAATGGATATGTCACACAGAGAGCCATCACGCGATCCGTCAGCAGTAGCGAGCAGTGTATAATTTCCAGATGTCTTGTTTCTATCAGTTCAATACCATGACTTCTTCTCTCTAATACCCCACACTGACAAGGAAATATAACATCTTTCACTGTGTCACATTCTTAAGCGGAGGTGCCATCTGACAGCCTCAAAGCTAAATCCATCGGTGGTGTCACTCAAACACTGGCGTTTCGGGAGGCAGCTTCAGATCACTCCTTGAGTTTGGAGCTTATGATGTATGCAGCCAGTGTTTTGGCCCAGACTGTTGATATTCTGAGACTGCTGTGCCGCGGCAAATTGTCCTTGCTGAAAAGAAGAATAGTAGAGCGCTTAAACTGTTTTGTGCCCCTAAAAAAAAAACAAAAAAAAACTATTGTGTTGCCTCAGCAGGAGTCAACAACACACAGCAAAAGAGAAGGAATTGATTTGTCTTTTACTGTAAGTCAACAGTAATTGACTGTGGTTGAGTACTTAAAAGGCATTTCCATCCGCAGAACTCATCGGGATAAGGGAATTAGTAGCAGTGGGTCGCCTTTGTGTTTGGATGTGTGTTGAACGCTTGACTATAAGCATAACATTAACGGCTGATGTTTTAAATGCTCCATTTTACCAGCAGGTTTTCCTTTGTACAGTACATTAACCTCAATTTCAGGTTCCAACTTTAGAAACAGGGCTGATTTATTCACCTGTTTTGAAGTTTAGAAATATATATTTATCTGCTAATGTCCTAGAAGTAAACCGGAATATCTGGCAATCACCTACTTGTGCTTATCTACCTAGGAAAAAAGTAAGAGCAGTAAAAGTTTAAAGCCCCTTAAACGTTGTGACTAAATAAGCAACAATCAAGGTAAAAGTTTAAAAAAGACACACCTAATTATTATGTGTTAAGAGTTAATCACGTTAACCCCACATACATTGTAATTGGTTGCACATGGCTAAATGACAGAAATACAAAAATCTCTTGTGTTAACCAAAAACTGCATTACTGAATTGCATCACTCATAGTTGTAATAAGTCGATGAGAAAATCAGTAAGTCGGGGTCTCTAAGGAACCAAAGCCAGACTACATAACATGCTGATCCCCCAATCATTAGTGCTGTACATCACTTAAATCCCACAGAGAAGCAGGAAAGCCACAAAAAAAAAGAAATATAACAAGAATATGGTATAAAAGCAAAGTTTTCAAAGTTATCAAAATGGACGCAGTCCGGATATTACCCTAATTGTGCCTGTTAACTTTTGTTGTTTCAGCACTCTGGTGAAAACTTCTGCAATTAAAAGATCGGAGAAATAGATAGCTCTGATAAGATGTCCTTGGCAGCAACAATGACCACCTTTGATCTCGGCACGCTGCTCTCGTGGTAGAACAACTGGAAGGAGCTTGTTAATTCTGCAGCCCCGTGTTTCTCCAACATTCAGCTGCGTGATTCATCTCTCTCTGCTCCACGGCTACCACTCTTTAAATCCCTTTTCTCCAATTGTCCTTTTTACACACAGGTCCACTGGCAAGCCGGCCGGCCTGGCTGCTTATGCCTGGCCATGTTTATCATTAGTTCATTAGAACACAGAATGGCTATTGTTTACCCTTGACAACCATAGGCAGTCATTGTATACAGACTACTGTGCATTTTGAGTGCCTTCTCTACAATACAGCTACAATACAACACTTTAATATAATGCAATTTCCATCAGGTATATTAGTAGTACTACTCATATTGTTCTTCTTCTTGTTTTCCTTTTTGTCGTGCACATTTTCCCATTTTGACTGTGACACATCACACATAAATTATGGTTATAAAATCTCCATCTCGCACACTGCTTTGAATGCCGTGGCTGAATTGTTGCGCTTGTCAGCAAGGTGATCAAAGAGACGTTTGAAATGAAGAGGCTTCCTGTATAGGATTCAAATCTCCCAGTATCTAATTGCGCTGTTTATAGAGCACTTCGGAAAGGCTTGGATGTGGCATTCATTTTGTTGTTGTTCAGTCACAAGTAGTATTCCAGCAAAATGTGTATGCACTGAGTAACATCAACATCATTTGCACTGAGCCTGGTGTGCAGGAATGATATTTGTATTGCTCAATTTCCTCATCCATGGCAAAATACTTCACTGTATGTTAGTGATTTGATTCAAGGAACTGATATATCTCTTTAGTTCATCAACCATATGGATGGATGGAACCAATTTTTTGGTGTCAACATTAATCTCCTACAGTATTAAAATAATGAGCATGCTTGTTAAATTCTACTGTACTACACTGCATTGTTTAAAAAAGAAATGTCAGTAATGTTTTATTTCAGTTCTTCCGTTCTCCCTAGCTAAGCCAGAAATCAGTATTTCACAAAATAGTGATGCTTCTGTGCTGGCAGAGGTGGGTGAAAAATAAGTTTCTATCATCTGGAAAAAAAAAAAAAAGTTTCCAAAAATTCCTCAGGCCTGTCGAGGTGTGAAAGATTCTCTGTTGTTTGAACATGGCTTTTACACTGCTATCATCCTTTTGAGATACTAGAACACGATGCTTTGTCTTGGGGCCTGTGTCTTCTGCAGATAAATGCCAGATGCTAAGGACGCAGGTATAACAAGAAAAGCAGAGCTGGACCTCTCACTCAGGTTCAGACAGAACCGATATCCCTGAGCATCGAACAGGGGAGCTGGCATAAATAAAAATGCTGGAGTGGAAAAATATATTTCCAAGAGAACACACATTGGGAGAGAGAGAGGAGAGGAGAGGACAACCCCATCGAAGGGCTCTCGCTCGCTCCTTGCTCGCTAGTCGGCCTGTCAGCCGTCCCCAGCACGTCACAACAAAGTGGAAGCCATTCCATATTCCACTCCAATTGTCTTGTGAGTCATTACATTCCGCTCAACATAGAGCCCATTTCACTGCTGACACGACTTTCTGTCACCGCTGAATTGCACTGACATTCACAAAGTCTTTCTCCTGTGGGACCGAGGTCTTTACATATGTGTGTGTTTGTGTGTATGAGGGACACAGCATGCATGTGTCAATTTCAAACATCAGCAACCTATTACGGCTCTTTAGCAGCGACTCACTGGAGGCTGCAGAGCACTTGTGGACTTAATTGAACTATTTCAATAGATTTGCAGTGATATCGCTGGGCATGGCCATTTGGGTGACCTATTGAGTAGCTTGAGACTGCAGGAATACTAACCTGTGGGCCCTTTACATGTGGATGTGTGCAACAATTAATCCATTATGCATGAACGTCCTCCTGGGATGGCGAAGAGAAACTTAGCTGGAATACCAACATGGCGTTGCAGTGTCTCACCCACTGTACAGAGAACCGTTCAGATAGAGTAAAGAGGTAGACTAAATCGATCTGAACGTAGTACTACATTGATGGGTGCTGGGCTGCTGTGAGCAGTGTGAGAGTGAGAATCCAAAGTGGCAACAAATGGTCCAGTAATGCAAATGTTATGACATTATATGGTGTCATTGTGATGAGAAATGGCTTCAGAATGTAAGTTTCATTTGTATTCATTTTGAAAGGTTTGATTTCATAAATAGCAACTGTATAGATCATTTGACATAGGGTGGAAAAAAACTGAATCTAACAAAATGATTGATAGCTCCAAAATAAAACAAATTTCTGTACTTTTTATGGGTTAGTGGGTCACTGAAGTGCTTGTTTGACAAATGGGAGATACTGACAGGCCATTTATATTCTGGAACAAGTAGATGCTGCAGATGTTTTTTTGTTTTTTTTAACTTTACTTTTCTTTCCTACTGTTTTTGGCCTGTATGTAAAAGTACACAACAATTGTGTTTGCAAATTTTAGCTTGTCAGAAATCACTTTGGTTACCACTGGGAAATACATGCATATTTACATTTTTTACATATTTATGGTCTGTATGTTTTACTTCGATTTCAGGCAGCCATTGGTTTTCATTCATTTCTATATTGAAATTGAGCCAACTCTTGAAGGTAAATTGAGTTAATCAGTTAACAGTGTCAAGTGTGCATTGATATTTCCAAATGTTACATTATTGTTGCATAGCATTGCAGTTTAAGACCAGATTGATGTGAAAAGTCTTCACTGTTACTTCATAACAGTAATGTAACTTTAACAAAAAGTAATGCACACTTGATGTTTATTATGATGAATTATAAAACACAAACAGAGCAGTGTGAGTCTGCAATGTGATCACACATTGCGTGGTTGAAATGTTAGCACGTCCGTCCATTTGAAAGTGTTTCTTTGTCTTTTTATGCACTTAGTTGTAACCTACAAAGAATTTATGAATGAGCATGTTCTACCAATGCAATGGAATTTAAATACAACAAATCTGTACAATATGTGCAACAAATACGTAGTATAGTGCAGCATGTAGACATTTGCAAACTTGGTTTATAAATTTAAACACCAGCCTCGGCGGTAAACGCAAGATAATCATAAAATGGCAATAGCAAGGAAAACCTATGCAACATCTCTCAACAGCTGTCCTACAAACATAGCTACTGATATACAGTGGGTATGCAATGAAGTACACTATTCAGAAGTCCCTGGAGAACTTGTATAAGTATTTTTATTTTTTTAATTTAAAATCTACTGGAGGGTTTTGCATACTCTGCAATGGTACAGGGACATGCAGAGTCCCAATCGCCATGCTATTTTTGTAAATGTACTGCTGTACACTGTGGGAAATGAGCTTTCACTATTACAAAGATGACTTTTCTCTTTGTGCTCTAACGATACTAATGCCTGTAGGTGTAGCGTGTACCAGAGGAGCCAAGGGGCATCATTAAAAAGTTGAGAATTATCTATGGATCACAATGAAAATTGTCTCCAGTTCATTTAGTTCTTTACAGCACATCTGGACATGTTTAACCTATTCCACGGTGCACCGAGTGTAATCCGGGGGGTCTAAAAATGAACTTCAAAGGGGAGGGCTTTTCTAAAAAAAAAAAAGACTCTTTAAAAAAAAATCACACGGAACAGTATGAATCACACACCCATTCAGTACAGGGAGGAAAGCGTAGGGGTGGGATGGCAGAAGGTTTATGTGAGTCACTGGAAATGGAGAGAGTTCTCCTGCAGACAGAGGTAACTGATAGCTCCATGAATGTATGACAATGGCACCAATTAACCAGTGCTGTCCAAGTAGACCAGCAGATTTTGTATTAAAAAAAAAAAACTAAAGTGATATCTTTGACTGTATTATCCCTTTAAAATTAGTTTGGTGCTTCTTCTGGAACCTTCTATTTGAGAACAAAACCAAACCCCTGAAATTAATGACATGTAATTACATAATGCTTTGGTGTCAGACGTGGGTTTTTATCCGCAGTGATCCTCAAACCTGCTTCTGTCTATTGAGCCTCATATTGAGCCCCCACATTTTCACTACAGTGGCTTTTGCCCATTTATAATGGTGCTTAGAAACTGACAGTTCACCAAGCCCCAAACAGCACATATACAGTTCATTTTAAGTTTTGTAAAAACAAAGAAGTGGAACCCTAACCCTAACTCACAGATTTCATCAGTTGTGGCTTACGTACCCTAATTAAGTTTATGCTAGCACCACAGTATGGTTGAAAACACAATCTTCTTGCTGACATATTAAATGTTTTCAGCTTACTCCTTTTGTAAAAGGCTCTTAAATATGCACTTGCCTTCTCTTTTGCTAAAAAAAAAAGAGGCTAAACTCAGCAACATCACGAGTTGAAGCGTGCGGAAGACACAAAAATAAAGAAACGACGTTGTTTTCGTACTGCAGCGTCAAGCTAATTAGTCAGTATCTTATGAGTATGACAAGGCAAAAATGTTTTTCATTCTAACATAACCCTGTTTGACTTGCTTGTTTGTCAAGTGTGTAAACTAAGAAGCCACGGATTACATTTTTCTTTTTTTTTGTACAAACTAAAGAGGTTTTAGGATCAGGGCAAATTAAGTAGAGAGCAGGAAAGAGCTACTAATGTTAGCCTACACTTTGATATAGTATGATCCAGGAAAAGCTTCCACACGGTTTGGAAATACTACACAGTGGATAATCAGGACCAAGGCCTTTTTAATATAACCAATAACCCCACAAAATGTAGTGATTTGTGAAAGGCTAAAATAAGAACGTCCTTTGCATTCTGAGTTTCGTTCTTAAGGTGCACCATGTTCAATGTTTGGAGAAATCAAACGCTTGACAGTTGCAGTTATTAAGCAAAGATTGGTTAATCACAATTTGGGGACAGTCAACTCAAGTCAATGGATGATTTTTACTCCATTACTATGGTGCTTGGGGTTTGCAGAAGAACACAACTCTTGCTCAGAAAACTTCTAAAATAGGTCCTAACACCTACTCAGTTTATTTGTGTCAGTGATGCCCAAAATATGTGGAAATAGAAATAGAAATGTGGAGGGGCATCAGCTTGGGACTGTGGCAATGTTTCCTCTAGCAGCACATTTGAGAAAGAGTTGGAAAAGATGCTGTAACCTGTGAAGTCCACACTGGCAGGCTTTCCACGTCAGCCAGAGGTGATGCAACATGAGGGTGACGAGGACAATGCAGTGCTGTTGCTGAGTGTGTGAAATGCTTTCTGAGGGCTAAGCGCACGAATATCATTTAATATGAAACACTGCACTGAATGCAAGACTTGATGTAACCCTGTTGTCTCCCCTATTATCCCACAATGATTTACAATGATTGCATTTTCACACAGACAGCTTATGTACTTTTATGAGAGTGACTCAGAACAGCATCGAATCAGTCACCCAGTCTTTTTATGCTTCAGTTGGTTTTTTTTTTTTTTTTGCTTCACCTGCCAGTGTATTTGTAACTGTGTGCATTCAATTTGCAGACAGGCAGGTGGGCATCTATCCCAACAGGGGGGCGGGAAGCAGGTCGAGGAAGGTGTCCGGCATTGGGGTGGATGAGGGTTGTAGTGCAGAACTACAGAGAAGAATTATTGTTGGCTCTTGCTATGTCAGCTGTGACAGTGGAGAGGCCAAAACAGCTGCGGTCTACCCACCCTCACCACCCTCTCCCTCGCCGTCCCTCCTCCCCTCGCCGTCCCTTCCACTCTGCCTCCACCCCCCCATGCAACATCAAAGAGAGTCTGTGGCACAGGCTCAGCTGAGCTGGCCGGTCGGCTGTAGCTGCTGCACTTAGGGCCATATATGGTTTAATACTGTATGAACATCCCACAGAGAAGCAGGAAAGCCACCAACTTTGTTCTTTTATTTTAGTCTCGTCATCTTCCATCCGGCTCTCTTTCTCTCTCTCTCTGTCTAACACACCAGCATGCCCCTGGTGCCTTTGCCTCTGTCTCTGTTTCTCAGAGATCACGGTGCCACAGATTGTGTAATAGCCACTTGCTGGCACGGCTGGCCGTGTGCACAAAAGGACAGAAACGCAGGAGAGACCTGCCGTAGCAAATGTTGCCCCGAAGCTTTCTCTGATCTGCCCTAAAGAGCGCTTGTGACTGAAAACTCCATCTTCCATGCGACACACATTCACATGGTCACCTGTGTAATCCTATATGTGGATATATGGTATATGTTTGCCGCAGCTGTAACAAGGCTAATTTCTTCCGAGGCCAACTTTTGAAGAAGTTGTACTTTCTGTGCTAAAGATGTCAAAGTTCTGTCGCTATATGGTTCACATTGTTCTAGGCTTTCGAGCTTAAGGGAAAGGGAGGTCACTTCAGTACACTGTGAGAGACACAGTGTTTCTCTGAGGGAGGTGCCAGGGCACTTTGCCGGTTCTGCACCTGCTGGGAAGATGAGAACGCACCTGGGGGTCGGATTCTGGTGTGTGTACGTGTTTGCACGTGCGTATGTTCTTGCGCAAGGCTGGCTGCACACGAGACACGAGATTAGAAGAAAGAAACGAGGAGATGAAACTCTGTAACTTTTAACTTTAACCCCAGGATCCTTTAATCCCTCAAACCAGTCTGCACAACACGGTGTATGTATGAAGTTTAACTATAGTGGTGAACTCCACCTCCTCCTTAAAATCACTGCATGGAATTGCGCTGAAAGTTAACGTGATACTTAAAATATTCCTACGTGCCACTCGAGAGTTATTTATGAAACTTACACCTGTAATTTCAGCAAAGAAAGAGACCTATAGAGTGTGAAATCACGGCTTCACGACACTCTTCTATAAGGAAAGGAATTATGATGACGTACTGTAGCTTTTATGCTGCCGTCTGATATATTAGAGTGCTAAAATTTAATAGGCAGAAAATAGCCCTGAGCTTCATCCGCATAGTGTATGTATAGTGTGTGTAAATTAACGTAACTACCCTGTCGAGCTTATAAATGTAAAAATATTATGCTAAAATGAATGCATGTCTTAAATTTCATTACAAAATGTACCAATAAACCTTTTGCAGAGTAGATGACAAGCTGATGTGGCTTAAAAAATAAACAGAATATTAGGTCGCATACCACATGTTTTAGAATACATCTAATAAGGACATTTCTTGTGTATATTGTGCAGTACTGGACACGCATTGTATGTTACAATCTGTCTGTGGCGCACCCCTCCATGAGGTCTCCTCTTCCACTGTTCAATTCCCATTTCAGCAACTCTCCTTGTTAATTTATGTGCCTTTGCAGCTGGCAGAAAGTTTTGTTATGTCTGTCATGGGGAAATACACCGTAACAATGTGAACATATCTCGCAACTGTTATAGCCTCACCATCTGTAATTTGAAATAGATAAATAATTCAGGCACTATTTGCATGAAGCAGCTTGTGAATATGAACGACTCCGTACATTATCTGAGGCGTTAAGAGCCATCGGAGTTTGATTAATCACGAGCAAAATTATTGGTTTTAATGGACCCAAGTCATCACTGTATGAAAGTCGCATTTGTTTTTCCCCTGTCGCTGTAAGTTTCGGATTACCTGGAGAGCCTCCTCTGCATCCCACACAGTCAAAATTATTATTATTTTTTTGCCAAAATGTCTTTTATCAACCTCATTGTCGTCAATGGACAATTTTCCTCCCACAGAATTGGTCTCTGCCTAACAAGTTAGTGCAACTATGTAGCTCTACTAAATTTTGGCTGAGATATGAATAATAAAAGCAAAAAAGTTGATAAAATACTTTTACTCCATCTCTAAAATGTGTCACTGTGAGAACCCAGTTAGAACTGATTTCCTACTCTAACACACATGATGAATACAGTCCCTAAACTAAGTAGAGACGGTACTTCTCAGCCTTTCCTGCTGAAAAATGATCATCCATTTATCTCATCTGATGAAGACGTGTGTACAGAGAGCATCAGAAGTGTAAAATTATGATTTCTTATCTAATGCAGAATCCATGGTAAAGTGTATATCAGCAGAAAGGACGGCTTTTACTCTCTTGTCACTGGTCTTTTTTTTTTCCCCACTGAGGGAGACTTGGAGGCCTGGGGATAGGAGAATCTTGCTGTCAACTCTTCTGACACTTCTAGGGATGATCGATGGTGAGGTGTAAGCATAGCAGCCAAAAAGACAGGTAGTATAGGCTACTAGACACGGGCTGGGGGTGAAAAAAAATCTTCAAGGGACATTGCTCTTCTAAAACTCTTTCTTTTTTTCTCGGCAAGCGTCAGAAATGTGTCAGAGTAATGGAGTTGCTCTACCCCTTTCATTAATTAAATTTCAACACCTACATAATTAAGCAGCTACTTTAATGAAATCTCTCACGCTCAGAGCTGTGAAGAGAGGAGAGAGACGGCATCTATGCGGTGATAATGAGGGAGAAAATGTTAATCTATAGGCAAAATCCTAGCAAGGTGTTAAAATACAAGATGTTAATTTTCACTTAGAACGAACATGAAAGGTTCCCACAGTTTTTGCTAATTCATTCCCCCCAGTCTGACTAATATAACCGGTGTCAAAACGTACTTTTCAGAAGAAAATAAATCAAAATCATGTGAACCTAATTAATTTGAACAAAGAGTCATTGTTCTCTCCTTGTGGCGTGTAAACGTAACTCAAACTAGAAAGTGTTTTTAACATGGTGATGTTTCCAAACATTCTTGGACGTCAGTCTTTTGCACCTGAGCTTAATTAGGCACGCATGTTATACAGATTGAATTTCTTTTTGTAGGGAAAGTCCTTGGACAAATCAGCCCTCTCCCATAAGCCATCAGCATTCATGTCCCATAGCAGCTGCTGTAGTCGTGTTGCATTTGTTACCGCTTGGCAAAAAAAAAATCACAGAATATTTTTGCCATTACAGATGCTATGTACAACCCCATCACACATTGGTGACAACAGCCACCAGGAATATAAAAAAACAAAACAAAGACAAGATGCATTGTGGGTTGCCTATACATTTTCATATGCTTGTGCATGCAGATCTTCAAAAAAAAAAAAAAAAAAAGATCCCTGAGGCTTTCTTATTATTGCTGACTAGAATATACTTGAGCTCTGTCATTACTTACAGTTTAATGTATAATACACTAGGCTGGCTAGATGAGCACTGAAGACAGAGGAGAGGGGGGAAAAAAATGTATAACCTTGCATATTTTCTTCCTTTCCCCATTTTCGGCTGAGCCCTGCCTGCCTGCTTTGCACCCTCACTGTCACACACGCACCTAATCCTAGGAGGGGATTGTCAAGAGTCCTATGCATAATAAAGGTGGGTATTTCTCCTCACATAAGTAGGGCAGGTGATGGGGAATTGTAGCAGCGGCGTTGCAGTCGGTTCACCTTACGCTGCAACACAAATAAAGCGCTGTTTGATATTAAACATGAGGATGGGATTGGAAGAATGTCGGAAGTAGTACGCGCTGCAGCGTGAGAGGATTATAGGGTTAGGCTGAGTGCCCAATCAGCACATTGCTGCAAGTTAAATTCGCGGAGAACTCACGGTGTACGATTGATGATGTGTTTGAACAACGGGTTCCGTGCAAATCCATTAAATAGACCGCCATATTATAGCAGTGAGAGCCAGCCTTCGCCTATATCTCCTCACCCCTAATGAAGGGGTACTGATAGGGTGAAGAGGTCGCGTGGCAGGGGTGTGGATCTCCGCCCCCCCCCGAAGCCCCGCACTCTTAACAGAAAGACATCTGGGAGTCAGGGCATAATGAAAGCGAGGTCAAACGGTGAAGACGGGGTTCCTCTGAGAAAGGTTCCACACAGCAGTGTGGGCAAGTGAAATCTCAGGAGGGGTAACACTGAGATATGAATCTGCTCAGAAAATGAGAGGCAACCCATGACCTGAACCGTGTGCAGCATGCGGGTTTCCATTTCAGCCGTGTAGAGAGCTGATATGAAGCAGCACAGAAGGACTCTGGGAACGCTGGGTTTGTCCACAGAGCGTGGGGGCTGTCACTGACAGTATTGCATCTAGGTCCATGAACAGATCCTGAATAATACTGCAAGCATAAGCATTTGTGCTTACACGGAATGACTTTCAAGTGGTAATATAAAGTTCGCAAGGGGACTTGTGGCGATCAGAAAGTTTTGCATGTTTAGCCCTTGCTATGGAAAAATATCTTCCCAAAAATACAGTGTACACAAGTTGTTATAATTTTGGATTCTACAGGGTTTTTCTGTTCATATTGGAGCTTTAAGTTAATAAAGTTCTTTAATAAATTCCTCCTGCGTCTTGTGGTAGTTTATTAAATACATATTATCTGAGAGGGAATCTTTCTAATCTTCTTCTACTGAAGACACAAGGAAGAGATGCAAGTAAAAAAGAAAAAAGGAAAGACAATGTGTACGTTGCGAAATGAGATATCCTTCCCAGTCAGGCGCTATCTGAAGCAACGTCAGTCACCTGTGACGTCAGCACAGCTGGGAAACATGTCAGCGGGATTGTAACTGCTCCGTAGCATTGTGCTGTCTTAAAGTTTGAGTTTGCACAGATATATATGTGATGTAGCTGCTGAGGTTATTTAGGATGTCCTTCCACAAAAGATGAGTAAATGATTACCTACGAACATTGTCCTTTGAAATGAAATGTGGCAAAAAGAAAATCTGTATTTGACAAGCAGTTTTCTCAGTGACAACTCAGACAGTTAAACTATGATGTTTTACACCCAGTGCCAATGTTTTATAGCTCTGATCTTGATGAGTGAAATGATTGTGGCAGTTGCTGAAGCTGTGAGAGAAAGCTGGATGACTAGAGTGGCAGTAGCGAGACTTGGATTTGTGTAAAAAAAAAAAAGCAATAAAAACTGAAGGTTTTAAGGTGATACTTAAAAAGAGTTAGTGCAGACTAAATGCGTTTAGCCTCAAGCGATCTGTAGCAACAGCAAAGACTTTCCCTTCCAGCAATTTGCATCGGCATTCATTTATTTCTTTATTTCAGTTTTAAATCAATAATTTAATAACAATCTGGAGTATGACGAGGGCGGTTCATAATCTGCAGAAATCGTTTAGCAACCGTTTTGGGCGGGCGGGGGAGAGATAAAGAAAGAAAGCGCTTTGAACGCAGCGGGTGTTTTTATTTCAATGTACAGTGATTGATTGCTTCGCTTCACTGAATATAAATGATGGAGATAGGGCAAAATAAAATGATCTCATTGCAGGAAACAGAAGAATCAGTAAACCTTTATTATTATAATGGCCCAAAGGAAAAATTTTATTCACTGACCTTCCCTGAAAATGAGCCAACGGCACGTTGAAAGGAAGAAAAAAAAAAGATCATTAATTGAGGAAATCTTCTCATAAAATAATGCTTGAAAAGGCTGAATGTTTTCTATGATCTCTTTCATAATTGATAACACTGTACCCATTCATTCCACCAGATAACAAATGAAGGGAATGGTGTTGACATTTGTTGTGCATGCTGGTAGATTACCATTTCGTGTGCGCGTGTGCTGTTTGTATAGGAAGCGCTTATACGGTATCCTCACTGAAGCCTCCTATAAGAAGCCTTCTTGCCCCTAGGCCCTCATTAGAGAAATGAAATGTCCTTCATGGTGACGGACCTCATCGATTTGCAGTTATGAGAAAAATAAAGATGCACCCCAAAATAAAAAAACTGCATTGTGCTGTGTAAAGGGTCTCGGTGAGGGGGGGTTTCAGGACCCTGGACAGTGCACATTCTGTAATGTATGACTTGCATGAGGTTTTTGGCAGCGCCATTAGTTAGAGTTCAGGTTACGCCAGGCTTGCTGTTGCATCTCTAAGGAGAGCCAGACCTAATAATCAACAATAATCTTAATTTGAATGTCAAATTTTTGAATATCAGATATCTTCTTTTTGCATAATTTATAAGCTGTATCAAAATTAAGTTGATCACAGATCATACATCGACCCACTTTGCTGCTGTAACATTGTTATGTTCTCAGTACAATGGGGACATATTGGTGTGCTACTGAGGCACACTTTTTCTGAGAATAAATCAATGCTGTTGATCAACAATTAATGTGAAACTAGCAGGTCTTTGTAAGCCTCCAGTGGCTCTGAATGACTCT
Source organism: Larimichthys crocea (assembly GCF_000972845.2). Taxonomy (NCBI): domain Eukaryota; kingdom Metazoa; phylum Chordata; class Actinopteri; family Sciaenidae; genus Larimichthys; species Larimichthys crocea. Next base: position 8,720,466 of record NC_040013.1, read on the forward strand.
GATTGCCATGCGAACGTGGTAGTATGACTGGCTTTTGTCAAAGGCTATTCACAGACTTGAAAGGCCTGATTGGCTATTTAAAGGGAACATTCAAGCCCTATTTCACGGGGGGGAAACAAAGTTGTGAACAGGGGGACATAACACTACACGGAGACCATGGGAAACAATTGTTAAAAAAAAGACCCATAAATGTTGAAAGGGTTGAATGACGAGTGAAAGTAAGAAAAATAAGGCACGTTGAAGGGGGCATAACGATGGGGAATGTGCCGAACCGAAGCAGGAATACTGAAAGGAGGAGGAGGAAAGAGTGAAAAAAAAGTTGATGTGAATTAGTATGCAGCAGTTGAAGGGGCCCTTTGAGCCTTTCTCTTGAGGACTACCTTCCCTCCAGGTGCCCTGTGCCACAACAATGTAGTGAGCTCTTAATTGTGCCAGAAATTAAGAACCAGGTACGCTGATATGCATAATGCATAGTCTGCATGTACACCTATGTGCACGGTCCAATTAACTCTGCATGAGCTTCACTGTTAATAACCCAAAGTGGCACAATAAGTTGAACAGGTCCTACTGTCCATTGACAGAGAAGTTGCGAGTAATGCCCTCGGTATAAAGTTTTCTTTCTCGTGCAGAGTTAAACGAGAAGATCAATACCACACTCATACATGTATAAGAAAACAAAGGCGAACAAAGTGGCTCTGTGCAAGTCTGAGGCACGTCGATTAACATATTATAACTTGTTTGTTTAATCTCTACTGGCAGGAGGATTTTGTGACCTTCACACAGAGAGAGGCGAGCTGTTTCCCACTGTTTTCAGTCTTTGTGCTAAGCTATCCAGCCTATATTTAACGGACAGATATTAGAGTGGTATTGATTGTCTTGTACAAGTCCCCGATCGCCAACTGCATACCCGTTCACAAAAACAGTGATCTATATAAAGACAGCTCCATAAATCTAATTACTATTGTCGCCACTATCTGCTATTTCTGCTGCTAACTGCTATTTACTGCCAAGTGGCCGGAGCTGTGATGCTGAAAGCTGAAAATGCACCAATATATTATTTGGGCAATTAAGCTGTCTTTGGAGTACAAAACATGTCCTGTTTTTAAAAAATTCAAATGCATCGGAGGGGGAAAAAAGTGGCGGCGACCATAGTAAAAAAACTCTGCAACACACTCCATGAGCTGTTTGCTAGAGTTACTTTTGATCAGTGGTTGATAACTATTTCAACTGAACTGAATCTGTGTGGTTTTGCTCTTAATAATACTGGGAAATTAGGCAACTGCAGAGCATTGGCTCTTTATTTCTCTTTTTTATCTGCATGGCCCAAAATGTGGAGCGGTTGTGTTTTCGGTTCGGCACCCTCCCTCCAGACACCGTATGATTCGCTGGAGCAACTGTGACAACCGGGGACAGGAAGACAAGTCGTGTTTGCATGCGCGTGTTTTTTCGGGGATTTGACTGTGACACACTGGGAGGTGAAGGGAGGTTATGCTTTTGCTGGATAATTAGCGTTTTGGGTTGGAGATTTAATTAGAGCTTTGGACGTGTGAGCTCTTCGGGTGACAAAGTTTTTACTGATGAGTGGAAATGATTGACAAGACGACGGGAGGCTCATCTTTCTTGAATCCTTGTTCTCGTTCTTTTATTAAAATACAGATCATCATTAATTTTTTGTGCCAATTTGCATTCGTTTTTAACTCCTGGTTCAGTATTTTTGGTGTAAAAGCATGAGAGATTTGCAGACAATGGTGATCATTTTCATTTGTGCACATTGTTTAGTACTCTAACCACTCAGGTTAATAGCTTGTGTGCGCATGTTAGTAATTAATTCCCTTTAAATAATATCTTCCATCAGCCGGGCAAAAGCCATGCCGAATTAAAAAACCCTTGATTTAAAATACTATGACTACAAGGAGAATGGACATTAGAGATGCAATAAAAAACCTGATGATATCAATGCTAAAGGCAAAAGAAGCTCATAAAGAGAGCACTGACTTAAAATGTGGGCCACTGTGTTTTTTTATTTCTGAAGCAATGAGAGATGTAATATAGCTGATGAAACCAGGACCCTATGGGGTGGAATTCATAAAGAGAAAACATAAAAGCCTTTGATTACAATGCCACTAGCTTTTCTTGCAATGCAATAACCTAAAAAGCCACTGAAATCAGGTAGACTTTCTATTTAAGATGCTGTTTAAAATTAAAAATCACGGCGGGGTTTGTTTATGTTTGAACTCCGAGGCATAGCCACATGCATACATCCTATTTTCTTTCCATAAAAAAAAACCTATTGAGAAAAGCCAGTCACAGGCTACACTGGTTAGAGAGGATTGTCTTCTATCCCACACATGGTGGCCCAGCCGCTACACTGTATTAGACGTGGAATGAGATGTTTTGTTGGTGTTATTATGCTCATATTACGCGGATTGCTAGATCTTCCCCACTGGGCCCAGTGGGCTTAGTGCCTGGGAGAGAGAGAGAGGGAGAGAAGGGGGAAAGAGAGGGAGAGAAAAAGGAGGAGAAGAAGGCAAGAAAACCAACCAAAAAACAGCTGCTTGGCAAAATGACAGATTCTCTGGGTTTTATTTATGGAGGGGGCATAGGAAGATGTAGGATTGCGTATGGAGATGGGAGAAAATTGGAATAATCAGGCTTGCAAACATTGCTGGCCCTATTACATTGAAAAAAAAAAATTCAAAAAACTAAATGTCAAGCTTTTTCGCTACTTTAAAACATTAAGATGATTAAGCCTCTTCAGTGGTGGGGGGGTGAGAAAAAAAAAAAAAACAATGGCACTTGAAATAATCGGTGGCAGTTGAGCCGTGGTCTTGGAATATTAATTGCAGCCTGAACGTCCAGGGTTTCAGATTTGTAGGCGCACAGCTGTGAAGCTTTTTATTATTTCTCTTCATTTTCTTGCTCAGATGTTTGTTGTCTGGGTCTTTTTACAGCTTTTTTTTTTGTATCCTTTTAAGCCAGTTTTGCTTTCATAGCCATATTACGCTTAGATATGATTTAACTAGTTTGTTTGTCTAGCCAATCAAAGGTTGTGTTGATTGGCTACCTGGCTTAAGTGAGCCCAAATAAAACGTGTTCAGAGCATGTCTGCGTGTTGTGGACAGAGCGACAGCGCTGTGACTGCCACTGAGTCGTTGTCTAACATACTGGACTTGATTCAATACAGCATCTCTCATGTCAGTCAATATTTAATCAGCACAGACTTCAAATAATGACTTTGTCATGCAGCACAGGAACAGCAACTGGGGTTTGCGCTCAGCAGGGACGATCACATTTAGTATTATTCCTTCCACCCAGTGACTTTGCAGGAAATGGTACCCCGTCTAGGTGAGACTGGTTATGAGTCTGATTACTCCCGAGCATTCACGTCTCAAGCACAAGGCTGTGCATTTATGATAGGGTGTTCCATAGAAAAAAAGGCCAGACAATTATTTTTTTATGATTATACCGTCACGGTGGTTGTGAATGATAATCGCCATCCAAGGTGAAAGAGGTGGGTATTTTTTTTATTTTTTTTAGTTTCCGAAATGGAAGCTAGAGCCTGTCACTGTCACTTCTCACTGAAAACCCCTCACTTGTGACAGACATACAGAAACCTCAGCCACCCTTCTACTTAAAGCTTCAGCGCTTGACAACTCTTATGTGTGTGTTCCTGATTCTTGATGGTTGGAAAAGGCACACTAAGTGCGACTGCAATGGTGAGATCTGAAAAATACGTTGGGATGGAGGGAGGGAGGCACTGGCTGGCATTGAGTGTGTCAGTTAATTGGAAGCCGTACAGCCGTGCTCGTAACTTACCTGAGATTCCCATCGACAGAGGGATCCTTCAGAGTGTGTGTGTGTGTGTGTGTGTGTGTGTGTGTAGGGGCAGGACAGTGCAGGCGTCCAGATGCCCCGATCGATGACTGCCATCTTTTTACACTGCAGGAGGGCAAAGCCAATGGTGACCGAGACCGTGAGAGCAAAATTACAGATATTTGCCCGCAGGAGAGCAACGGTGTGTGTGTGTGTGTGTGTGTGTGTGTGTCTGTGGTGGTGGTGGTTGTTGAGAGAGACGGACACCGGGGAGAGAGAGAGAGAAGCCCCTGCTAGGAAAAAAAAAAAAATCAATGCTAATGACTGGTGAGTGCTGCCACACACTCGAGTGCACACGCCTATACACACAAATGCAAAGGACACATTATGTAATTATACAGCATACCAAGGGGCACAGCTTCTCACATGCCCCTCGGATCATTTTGTCTCTCTCACGCAAAGCAAAGCCAGGTCTACGAGGGCTGTTGCAGCGGCAGTGTAAATGACTGACATCCAATTAAAACACTGTTAAGGAAGCTGTAGTGATTACTGTCTCTGGAGCTCATCGATTGCTGATGGGCGCAGCTGTCTCATTACGCCGCTAACTACCTGGGCCTATTTTTATTTATCTGTTCCTTTATTTATCACTCGCCATAGCTAATGGTGTGGCATTGACCTTTCTAACAAACCCCCCCCCTCTCTCTCTCATCCCCATCCTTGACTTATATCTCCCTAAACTCTCACTCTATGGTGGCAACGCGGAAAGAACAGAAAGCAAAGGACGGGGGAAAAAGAAAAAAAAAGTGCCCACTTCCTCAGCTGTGAGGTACAGCGAGTCGCTGTGTTGACTGAATTTCAGGGGAGATAGATTAGATAGCTGATGTGTGCATGTGTAGCTTTCTCAGCAAACTCTCTCTCCGAAGCGGTGGAAAAAGCAGAGAGGGTGACGTCAGGAGAAATGAGAGAGATGGGAGAAAAGGACTTATTTAGCACTTCACCCCATATGGACGAAAATACAGATGGAGAGAATAGAATAGAATAGCCGACTTCCTTCAAGCATTCATAAATTTAATGAGAAGCTCCCAAAAAAATTGCAGAGAGATTGCCAGCAGGTGGTATACAAAATCTGCAGAGCTACAAAGGAAGTCTTTAATCTTTAGGAGTCTCTAAAACTCTACCATAACATCATCATTAATGTTGGAGTACAGGTACGCACGGTACAGTCCAACTGTAAAATTAACTCCGCTTTGTACGGTGAATATTCTGAGTGTGTGTGTGTTTGGCTCTATGATCTCTCCTCTTCCCCTCTTCTCTTTTATACAACCACTGGCCCACTTTCTCTCGCTTTGCCAAGTGACTGAGAGGAATCAGCTGTTTCTAGCGCTGATCTTTTTTTTTTCTACCTCAGCACAAGAAACCTCTCCAGACGCGAGCCCTTTTGCACCGATAATGAAGTCCACACAGCGTTCACACGCATGAACACCTGTACGCCATTACGCCTATAGTAGGCAGGGGGCCGTATGCATATATTTGCAGTGGGTATGTGCGGCTAAGATGATAGCAATATTTACAGGATAGGGTTTTCTTGCAGGTGTAAAATTGGCAGAAGCTGAAATGCAGGTGTTTCATAAGGAACAAGCAGCAGCAGCAGCAGCAGCAGTTAGAGGACTGGTTTGCAGGAGTAGCATTCATACAAGCACCCAAATATAACTGAATAAAACATTTTTACATAAATATAAGCAACTAATAAAAAGTATAGCCACATATTATATTGTATTTCATGTTTCTGTGTAGCCTAAATATGGTCTAAAACATGAAATTATCTTTAAAACCAGACATCATTGACCCCGTGAGCATATTCGGAGTCTATAATTATCGTCATTAATCTACTAATTATTTCTTCATGACGGCATTAATAGTTTTGCATTTAAAAATGTCAGAAAATAAAAGAAAAACGTAAGAAAGTGACACTTGTGATGTGGCTTGTTAACTCCCAGTCCCAAAACCCAAAGATAACTATCACATCAAGCAGCAAACTGTCACAACTGAGATGGCAGAACCGGAGACTGTTTTGCATTTTTTGCTGGAAAAACTGACTTTTAATGGGTCGTTCTTTTGGAATAGTTGCCAATTAATTCTCCGTTGAAGCGTTAATTCAACCCCACTGTACTGTACATACGTGTGTGCCGTGTGACAAGATCACTTTCATGTCAGGAGGAGCTGTCGTGGACTGTCCTCTCGGCCCATTAGGGAAACTGTCTGCAGCGTTTAAAGGTGATGACAGTAGCTGAAGTGATTGGTTATTATTAATGCTCATTGAACCTCCACCTGCTGAGAGTGTGTAACTCATGCTTGCAATATATTCATTACTTCCTAACACATGCAGTGCATGCTGTATATGCAGGCCTATCATGATTTAGTAGGAATTCATCAGCCTTTGAAGTCTATATTTATTCCAAATGAATGTCATTTCGATGAGAGTGTGCAAATACATATGGAAGAGCACAAACATGCACAAAATGCCTCTTCTAACATACAATTCCTCAGTGCTGGCACAGCTCTGTTAGACAAACACAAGCTCACAGCTGATGTGGTGAACACAAAGCCTGCTGGATGTAACAGTGGAGAGCTGAAGGCTTTGTGGCAGAGTGATTCTTTCTTTACTTAGTTCCCTGCTGTTGTACAGTTCGAGGGTTAAAGGGTTATTTTATGTTTTAGAATTGGTCGAATTGTTTGTAACATTCCTGCCTCGATGTAGATCGGTTCCCTTGCAAATAATAAGGACCTTCCGGGACTTTGCCCTTTTTTTGTCTTTATCTGGTCATCTTCCAGCTAAATGATGCCGGAGAGATTGTGAAAGGATGATATGCAACTGAGATATTCATGTTCTTATTGTGGAAGAAGAGGAAGTGCCAGAGTGTGTCCACAGTGTGCCAAACCATACAAGGAGGAGAGAGAGTATTATCTTTTATTATTATTATTATTATTATTATTATTATTATTATTATTATTATCTTTTATAACATTAAAGGCATTTTTTTAAAGTGCTATCACAGATCAAAAAGCATAAGATGGTAAATATTACATCAGTTTCATGGGTTTTAAATTGCGGCTGTAGTCTGTGCCATTCTCGTCAACACTGCGTCCGTTTAAAAGTTGACGTTCTCGTTGTGACAGCTTGCTTCTCTTCGAATTCTACAAAGTCTTTTCTTGTTCTGGGGTCATGAAACACAACCAGTCCGTGAAAGATTAAGTCATGTTGCAATTCAAGTGAAAAAATCGACCCCCAAAAAAAAAAACGTAGACGCAAGAGCACAACAGCACCAATAATGTGGTCTCTTCTTGGAAGCGGCTGAATAATTCATAACCGCAGAAATATATTCCTTCCTCTTTCTTGTCTCTTCTTTGTTCCCTTTTTGTCTCCCCTCATGCGTCTTCCGTCTCTCCATTGTTCTTAATTCCTCTCTACCTCCCTCCACCCTCTCCTGTCTGCGCAGGCCCAGGTAACTAGGTTGGCTGACTTAGACACAACTGACTATTAGTCAGACACAAGCACATGATAATGATGCAGCAGGAAGCACACAATTACACAACCCCTCATTTCGGGATTAGCACTCGTCACACTGAAAACTCCGACTCGGCGTTCTTTGCATAACTGAATGAATATTTCATCAATCCGTTGGCTGTAAGTGAAATGAGGCAATGAAAGCGTTTTAGCCCTTGTTATAAGTTCGTCGCAGAGGATGGACAAAGGGAAAACAAAGAATGCATATGTAATTAGGGAGGGGAAGGGATTGCCAGAAAAAAAAAAAGGCTTTGTGAGGGAGAATACAGCAGCGAACTGAGGCATTAACACAGACATTGTCATTGGCAGGCTCATATCGATTTGTAAGCCCGCCCTGTGTAACTAAACCCGGCAGTGGAATCTAGTGACATGCTTCTTCTCTGTCAGAAGGTGTGACCATAGACGATTTGTCTCTGGTCGGCAAAAGGCAGAGCTTGCAGGGTTACGGGTCTGCGCGGTCACTCGCGCTCGTTTTCTCACTCGTAATCTGTCCAAATACAAAAGTCAGACTTGCAATAACGGGTCTGAATGCATTCATACACGTCATACGTGATTAAGTATTCAAAAAGCGTAATTGACTAAATATAGCCTTCAAATTCAGCAAAGAGCAATGATTAAAGGTATATTTTAATTGCCCTGTTCTTTCATTATAAGCCTAATTATATTTCACTGTCCAATAAATGAATAAATAGTTCCAAAACTTCACACTTAGCAAGTACAAACGACGGGGACTCAGAAATGTTGCCAGCGAACTGTCCGGCACATCCCATCACTTACTTGTGATGTGCCAGGCTGGCCACAATTCTGACAGTTCATCACTAATGATGCAATCCACAGACCGTTACATTACGAATACGTCTCTCTCGAAAAAAAAATGCAGGAAAATTGCATTCACTCATTAGAAGTCAGCTCCAGTATGTGGTACCAACTGTTTAATCCCAGCTCCTGGCTTTGTTGTTGCTGTTAGCCAGCAGCAGCTGTGAAAAACTTCCCGGCTTCAGCAGCTTATCTTTTTCTCCCTTCCAGCAGTGTTGTTTTCTCCCCCCCCCTCCTCCAAACACTCTTTTGGATCTCAATTTGTGTTTTACATGGTTTGCAATGAACAAATGGTTTCGTGATGACGTATGATTGGGCAAGAAGTCTTGACGATATTACCATCGTGCGGTCTTTTCAAAGCAACAGATGTGTTGCAGGGAGGGAATATTCATTTTGATATACAGGTAGGCACAGAAATGATATGGAAATCCAGACGCAAAATAAAAGCTGGATGTTCTCCTAATAGTTAGGGGCTTTTACGTTTGGTAATTGTGAGGATAAATATAGTAACCGGGCTTTTCTAAGGGGGTCCATTTATTCAGAAATAAAACCCATGCTTAGCATACTGCTTTATTTAACAGACTCATTGCCTCGTACGCAAAACAGTTCATTTTTCCAGAAGAAAAACAGCTCTGAAAAAAAGATAAAAATAGATTAAAAAACATGAATTAATCTTCAGATTTGGCAATCACCTGAACTCTGACTGTTAAATCTGTATTAACACACGCAGCATGCATGAAGGTAAACCGGCGAAAGCACGCTGAATGAGATGTGGTTCCTTCTTGTCAATATGCTTTCCCATCCACCTACAGTAATTCAAAGTAAGGGCACAGCAGTGAAAAATACAGGTGTTTTTTTTAAGGTGCACAATATAGCACAATTCCCTGCACAATTTTTACAATAGCTATCCAATTTCACCCCGCTGTTAGCCACTGATGCCCAAGGACACATGACAGATTCAGCTCAGAGAATACCACTCTTTACAGACAGGAGCAGGACTATTAAAAAATAAAGCCTGTTCAATTTATATCACGGTGGCATTAACGCTAATGAGTATATTAGTTTCAGACTGTCACCGGGAATAAGAGGCAACATTGATCTCTTGTCATCATGCTCATAATAGATTTTTTCTCGCCCCTCTTGCATATATTATCGCGCCGCTTTCCCCTCTGAGCTCCTACGGGAGTTGCTTTCACATTTTAATCTCTTCACTTAAAGAAAAAAGGCAAATGCACTTCGCTGCAGTCGATGCAAATCACGACGGTTGCTGCACTGGCTTGTTTGTGAATGCATTTTTTTTAGTTAGGCGCAAATTTTATATGCAGTGTGTAAACCTCTGAATTATTGTTTGGATTTCCATATTTCTCGAAAACCTCGCCGAGATTTATCTCCAGAAAAGTTGCTTTCTCTAAGCAAACACGACGAGATCAAATTGAAACTCAAATCCCCGAATAAGACAAGGCAATTTTATTATATGTACTGTCTCAGCAAGACCTTCCAACCCCATGTACCGCCTGGACATTCCTGCACAATTGCTGATATTAAAACTGACTTGGACCCACGCTCCCAAATGATTAAATGACCTGAAAAATCTATGAGGCATGGATTATAATGGACCATGTGCTATATCTGACATCTTCCTGCTTTCATGTTATTGCTTTCATTACTTCTCATTATTATTATTAAAAAAACACACCCTTTTCAAAGTGTTCATGCATTTGAGCATATTTGTAAATGTTTTCTGGCCAGGTTCTCAGTGGTTAAACATCAGATCATTTTTTTTGTTTTGTTTTGTTTATGGAAATCAATTAAAGAGCCACTAATCTGTAGAAATCAGTTTAATAACAGCATCCTGCAGCTTCTGATTGGCTGGAGGATATTTAAGACTTTAGAGAAATACAAATAGGTTTTTACTGATTGAGCTTTCCTTTTTCAAGGATGATCTCTTTGTACGGAAACACTCCTGCTCCCTGTTACCTCTCTAACACACACACACACACTCTGTGTATTGTCTATGAATAATCATTTTATGAACATCATCATCAGTGAAGCCATCCACTTAGCCTAGTCCTTGATTACAGAATCTATTTGACAGACTGTAGAGGACAGCAAGAGTTTTGGCCTTACCCTGGGGAAACACTTGGCCCTTCCAGTAAAAAGCAGGCCACTAATGGAAGCGGAGGCCCTCGTCTCCACTCCACAGTTTTATGTAGGCAATCCAGGCGTTTATGGTAATCATAAAGTAGGGCCAAATGGATGCCAGGGTCAGCTCTAAACGCTGCAAAACACGGGAGTGACGCAGCCTTGTTTACAGCTGCTAAAGAGGAAGTGCTGCCACCTCCCTGTAAGTTCACCCACAGCAGGTGTCCATGCACGCTCGATGCAAGGCAACATTTTGTGAGGAATCTGAAATGGGACCCTCTCTGCCCCCCCCTCATGTCTGTCTCTTTTGCTCACTCAATCTTTTCTTGCTTCCTCTCTCTCTCTCTCTCAATGTTTATGAACCTCTGGGGACAGTTCATAAAAAATTCATTGGCTCATTGAGGCGAGTAGCAAGCTTAATGTTGGATGTTGGATCTTTTTCTTTTTCTTCTTCCTCCTCTCGTATGCCATGACACCACCAGTTTCTCATGCGTTTGAGCAAATGGGTTTGCGTCTGTGGGGGCAGAGGTGGCGCGAGAGAGAGAGAGAAGGGGAAGAGAGTCGCTGGTGAATCATTACTACACTTTATTAATATGCAAGTTTAAGTGTGGATTGCCTGTGCTTGTCTCTTTGGAGATGCTCCACCATGATTGTGGCACAGCCAGGAGACGAAGGCTAATTTATTGTCTCATCTTCCCTGGCTTGGAAATCATCATAGCCGGTAGCATGCACTGGTCTGCCAGAAACCACAAGAAGCTACAAGCGGTTGTCCTCACTGTGCCACCGTGGGTGAAAGAGGTAAACAGAAATAATCCAAAAAACACGACACCAAATTACTGTGGAGGTGTCAGCGTTGTTTGCAAGGCGCAGCCATGGGGGTTGGGGGCTGTTTTTGAGATTTGCCTCTACTGTGTGCAGATGCTTGGGATGCACACGACACATTAACTTCTCTTAATGTGACTGTCAGACAAAAGCGAGAGGAGAATGCTTTTCAGTGTGTGGGAGAAAATGTGCAACGCTTAACGAGTCATTTAAGAACATCATTTTCAATTATGAGCAGGGAGAAGAAGAAGAAAAAAATCACTTTAGGTCAGGATTAGATAAAAGACTTACAGTGGTGATTTTACAGTGCAGGGAGCATTAAGAGAAACTGTGCTATGATACAGTAATCTTTTTGTATTGCAGTAGAAAAACTGAGGAGGACAGAGAGCGGCCGCAGTCTAGACATCCCTGTGGGAAGTCTGTTTGATTGGTAGAGGGAGAAGTTCCTCTGGATGTTACATTCTTCATGGCCTCCTATCTTTTCCAGTATGGTTGACCAGTGGTGGATATTTCATAAATGATTGAGTAGCTCATTCACAGGCAAAAAGAGTTAGAATTAGGAGTAAAAAAGAGCTGGAAGGTGAGATCCAGGAGTCTGCAGAGGACATATTAAGCAAAATGGCAATCACTTTCCAGCCAGTCCTTACCAACTGTACTCATGAAATTCAATCAGAGATGCAGACCTCATGTAGATGAACAGGATTACGGGAGCACTGCTTCTTTTCTTTTTTTTTGCCGCACACAACCGACTGACAAGGGCAATAATAATGTGGTTTGTTAGAGCAGACTCTTATCAGCTGAATTTAATCTCAGTCCACAGGAATTACATTCAGAGACCAATTCAAATATACTGTTAGACAATGTAATCCATATCCATAGCCTCGCAAATCCCTCGGTGCATTAATTCATCCCATACAGTCCACAAGATTAATAGCAGGCCGGGGTAAGATGTGATAAAGCCAGCAGAATACATTGTCCCACCGGCCACCAGCACAGAGGCTAATTTGTATGGTACTCAATAGGAGCGCACAATGGTCATTGTTAAGACTGATCAAATTTCATAGACGCTACTGCTATGATTAGCTTGAGGAGCAAGTGTGTTCTCTGATATAAAACCCAGTAAGAGCATTAAATCATGTGGGCACTTGAGAGACTGAGGGATTTTTTTTTGGAGTTCCGAGGGCAGCATAGGCACATCTCTCTGCGAAGAACGGGGTGGAATACAGCCGTGGATAGCCCGATGCAAGACTGTTTCCTTGCGAGGCATTATTACAGCATGAATTAGTGGCACCACTTTGTATGCGCATGGGCCGTATTCATATTTAGGGCAACTCAAGGAGTTCACTTTGTATCTATCAGAACTTTAACCACATGCTCACGTTCACAGAGCATCAGCCAACAGGCCGTTCCTTCTTTGTACTCGAGTATTGGATGTCATGTTGCGCAATCTTGGCTACTGGGGTTAGCCGGCCCGAGCTATGTTAAAGTAATGTGAGGAAGAGTTTTGGATGCAACTCCACTGGAAGAAATCATTGAGAAAGATGAGACCGTCTGTGCTTGTTACCATGGCAACAAATATCCCCGTTAGCTTGTCACTCAACCGAGCGAGTGTCTTCAAAGTTAGGTTATGTGGCTAGCTTTTGGATTACCTTGAATGACTGAATACTTCAGTTATTTCACTTTCAATGAGAAAGAAAGAAAGAAAGAAAGAAAGAAAGAAAGAAAGAAAGAAAGAAAGAAAGAAAGAAGAATACATTTTTATTTACAGATTTGGAGTGACACTCTACACACCACAGACCGGACTCTAGGAATCTAAGAGATGGCCACTTTTTTTAAACCTTGTATGGCTGCAAGATCAAAGCTCTTACTAAAACAAGCCTTTCTGCCCATATGTCTATGTCTGAATCCAGAAGGAATGGGGGTAGTGCTGGTACAGCGGATGGTCTGGGTCGTGTGATATTCAGAGTGCTTTGCAGATGATACGTTCTATTTGTAGGGCTATGTGAAGGTTGCACGCTAGAAATCTGCTTCACAGGAACAACGCTGCTAGCAACAGACCTGACTCTCAAGAGCTGAAAAAATAAATTTGGTTAAATTCAAACTTGATAAATTCCAACAAAACTCAAATCACATTTAATGCAAAATGACTAATGCATGGACTTTGCTGACGCGTCGTCTTCTAACTAGATATTTTGCCATAACACCACCAGAAAGTGCTGTTGTAAAATCATTAGATTTTCGATTGAATTTTTTGGATGAACCCTGTTAAAATTTCAAAATTCTTTCTGTCTAAGGAAAAATGGGGATGGAGAATTAAAATATATATAATCACTGATTATTCCGAAGCAGACTACATCCCTACTGACTACCCACACTTGTATGTTGACTACTAAGCAGAATACAACTTCACACCTCTGATAGCTTTATGCAGACTTGCTGGGTCTGTGCAAAGGGGTTATTTCCACCAGTATATCACCAGATGTAATACACCCCCACATCAGATTGACTGAAAATAGTGTGTGTCGACAAGTTTTACTAAGAGTGCACGTCACAGGAGGAAGTAGATGGGCGGTGCAATTAAAAGTTGTGGGGAAGGTTATGAACATACATTCCTTCTGTGTCATGTCAGAGTTCTCAGAGTGTTTAACCTCCTGCCCTTTTTCCCAGTTTAATGGAGTCCCTCTAGACCCCTTCACACACATGCACGCACACACTCCTGGCTGAAGCTTTCATAATCCTTTCCACCTGCTCACAAGTGCACCTTTACCTATGAAGTGATCTTCTGTAGAGATGAAGTTAGGATTGGAGGACACTCCTGAAGCACAGATATTAAATCATGTTTTATCAGTGGGCTTTGTGACATGTGGTATATTCTATGTATGGGCAAAAAAAAAAAAGTCTGTTTGTGAATTGTTGCTGTGCGGTACATGTAAATGACACGGCTGCAGTAATACATTATACTGGCAGGGAAGGGAAAGATAAGACATTATTATTAAAAAATGGTGTGAGTGATTGGACCTACAGAATATAGGGGTTTGTTGTTTGTGTTTATGTATCATTTTCTGAGGCTCTCTGAGGATGCTATACTGCACAGGGCGAAACAAAGGTGAGTTCTAGTGTTTCAGCTGTACAAAAGAACAACCCTGAATAAGCCTGAAATATCATTTACAAAGCATAAAAACGTATACATATACATGCTTTCTCTGTGAGCTACTCCTCTCTGAGATAAACAGAAAATGCCCCCCTTAAGAAAAAAAAAAATAGCATATGAACTGTTTGTGAAGCAGTTCAAAGGCAAAAAAAACAATCCCACATTCACACCACGCTACATAGTGGAGGGGGGAAAAAATGGATTCAACTTGGGAGGAGAAAAGAAAGAAAAAAGATCTGCTGTAAAGCCATAAAATACGATTCATCTTGTCGCCGTCCCTGCAAGGAGCGTGTAATCGCAATGACACACTGGTGTAATCCATTTAAAACACTTTGGCTCGGGCCTAGGCTGCTTTGACTTCCTCTGCAGGCTTGTGCCATCGTCTTCATTTCAGATACGTCTCACTGACTGCTTGCAATTAGCGAAAATGTGTAAGCTGCCTTGTCGTCCACCTGCTTGGGCTGCCGGGTGAGCATCTTGTCCTGGATGCATTACATGACTGGCAAGAGCGTGAAAGGGGGGAAAAAAAAAGAAGATAATAACCCGCTTGTCTCAGGCGGAGGTGAAGTGCAGGCCTATACGCTTGTCCACAGACGTGTAATCTGTCTCAAGAGGTGCTCTCTCTTCTGGCGCCTCTGCGCTTCGACTTTTTTTTCCGAGGCAGGGTAGACCCACCCATCCTGACTAGGCAATGAGCTTAGAGTAATGGTGTCACCAGAGCGCTGAATCTCATTGAGAGTTGCTTGAGCAAACATTATCTCACACTGAACCGCCACAACGGTGTCTGGAGGGAAGGCTCAGGTGAATTATTACGCGGTGAGTTTTAATCTTACAGGAGGAAATACACTGTTGCCTTTTTAATGCAGGGAGACCAGAGGGCAACCTGGGTCCATTCAGTACATGCTTCTCTGTGCAGGATTGAGGCAAACTGAACTAATTACGCACTCAAGGGTACCAAATTAAACATCTTGCTGGCATTAAACTGTGGATGATTTATATTCACCTATAAACTTTGCCCAGGACTACTGCCCACCACCACTATGTTTATGCATCATTGCTTTAATTATGACTATTTGTTAATGGGTGTTCTAAGAGGTCTGGAGTATTAAACATATTCAGTGGGATGAGGGCTGGAAAATAGTGGTTTCACTCCAGCAGTGCTTCTCATGAACAACCTTTAATGGACCTCCCAAAAGGCGGCATATAACTCACTGCTATGACTTCAGCTAATTATTATTTTCATTGCCAATTATTCTGGCAATGTATCTTGATGAATCGTTTAGTCTATGTCTGATATCCCAGTGCTCGGAGTGACAACTTTAAATTACGTGATTGCTTTGTGATTGTCATTTAAAAAATAACATAGCAACCGGCATTTATCTTATGACCACGATATTGAGAAGAATTAAGAATAGGAATAGCAGCCAAGAAGATTCATTCCATTGAGCACTGCATGTCAATACAATATGTCCCTGTACTGCCACTTACTTAGATTGAAAATATCAATACAAATTAGAGGTACCCTGTGGAGCCACTGGTAGCGCTATCGAGCAGCGTGTTCATGAGCCGGTCCCTGTTTTGTTTCTCATGCGCGCACACACAAGAAGCATATGTGTGATGTGATACATCTTGCCAATGGTTTCACACCAATCCACTGATCTAAAGGTGAAGAAACGCAGTGATGTGCCAACAAAGGCAAGGACAAAGCATGTAAACATGGATAAAAACAATGCCGGTTTCTAAATATCAGCTTTGCATATGTTTTAGGAGGAAGGCACGCATTCGACGCATTTGCACAGCTGAACACACAAAAACAGAGTAAATCTGCTAAAACTTTATGATTAAAACGGAATTAAATGTGTGAAGCCATGCATGGGGAGATGTACAGTGTCAGGCAGTGCTGACCTGCAGACAAATAGTTTTTTTTTTGTAATGAGAATGTCAAACTTGAATTATAGAAAAATAAGAGGCTTTCGACCATTTTGAGTCCTACACTCAAACTTGTATTGTTTTTTCTTTTTGGAATAAACTCACTGGCGTGTTCAGCCCAGCTTTGTTGGATCACATCAGTGAATCTGGTAGGCCCATAATGTGCCAGGCTTTTCTCAAAGAATTGCTCTTATCTTGCAAGCAATAATGTAAACTCTTTTTTTTTTTTCCCCTCTCTGAGCATATCACATTCCCCAAGTCAACAGTTCAATCTCGCTATCCTCGCCCACTTCTCTCTGAGCAGCAGATGCCATTATTTTTCTTGCCCCCACCTTCATTCTGGACCCACTAGATGGATCGGCTCTCCCTCAATCCATGCTTCCTCTGCGCCTCCTCAGACGGGGAGATTGATTTGTCTACAGGACGCCTCTGACCTTTGATATGATCTGATAACGGACGCATGGCCCTAACCAAATTAGACAATCAAAGGAAGGAGGCACATTAGGAGTGAGATGAGGTGTTTCCCTTTCCCGCCGAGCATACCTCTGCCTTTTTCCATGATGGTTAGATCCACCGCCCATCTCCTGCCCACCCTCATCAGACGCCCAGGGGAAAATAAAAGATGTGTTTTCAAATTGCACTTTGCCTAAAGGCTCTTTGGACCAAATTAAATTTTCACCTTACATCGATTTTCCCCATACTCCCAACTCAATGGATCCTAATGTTATCTATGGTGTATTTCTGTACTATGCAGGCATACAGGGATACCTTGCTCTGGACTACTGTGTGTCAGAACCTCATAGGGTCTGGGGAAGCAAAGGATTAAGAAACTGCCTTTTTTACTTTGTCTAGGTAAAGACACAGCAGAAATGTAAGTGTCTGTCACTCCTGATTTTCTGCAACCAATAAAGTCCAGATGTAGTTTAAAACAGCACTCTGTTTGCAAGAAGTAAAGACACTTTTACTTCTTAATAATACACCTGGCACTGGGACTGTGGCCCTCATCTTATCAGTAGATGGTTGCAATTCTGCTGCAGTGACCCTAAACCTGGAGTTGGACTGGCACTGGTTTAAAGTCAATGAGATCTGCAACATCTGAACACTCTTTACCAGGCCTGTCTGTATGATTGCTGCGATAGTTGTTTTTGTTTTTTGCACACTGCTGAAATAACTACAGAGATCGTTAGACAGGGGTATTTAAAATGGCTCTATTAATATAACATTAATGATTAATGGCAGACAATTAAAATCCCCAACCAGCTGCAGTATAGCTGTGATATGATTCACATCATTAGAAGCGCCGCATCATGATGCAAAAACAGACAAGGCTGACGATTCCACGTGAATGGCATCATCGGAAAAGACAACATTTCGGCGTGCTACCTGTTTTGATATTTTAAGAACCACTGGGGTGTCAGGGCTGAGTGAATCTCTGTGGCAGCCCACCAAAAAAAAACAACAAAAAAAAAAGCTGACAAGCCAGACAGAAGAAAGGATAGGTTTTGACAGATCCCAGCCTCCTTTCATTGGAACATATTGAAGGGGAAAACAAAGGGTGGAAGAGGAGGATAACGGGAAGGGGGTGGCTTCAAAGTGGGCGACGGTGCTGGAGAAAAGACAAACGGTGTGAAAACACACATCAACTTGCATGGATACACATGAGACCTGGTATCACAAGCCACGACACATAACCAGGCTTGTGCGTGGAACAAAGGGGAGGGTGTTTGTGTGTGAAGGGAGGATGAAGCACCCCTCCCTTGGCATAGCCTGTGCTCCTTGGTACCATTTGTTTGTCATCTTAAACTGGCAGAGAGCTCAGGAAGCCAGGGTCTTACATAAACCCTACCCAGTATGGCTCTGTGCTGGGGAACTGATCCCTCCCAAAACCCTCATTGTTATTCTCTCATGATGCTGAGGGATCTGCCGAGCACCCACAGCCAAACCTACAGCAGGGCTGAGTGGGAGGTGGGGGTGCTGTGTTTACATGTGTGCTCTGTCAGGGGACTGAGCTAACCGCACGCACAGGATTATAGATGGAACACAACTTCCTAAGCTGGTGCTGTTTTTGATTTTTTTTAAATATATTTTATCAGGACACGATCGGCATCACATTTTGTTTTTCCACATCTCCGTCATGTCAGCTCCCTCCATAGCAGAGCTGTTCATAAATAGCTCCACAGACAAAAAAAAAGTTATGGATTCCTGTTCATTAATCCTTCCAGCTCTGTTATACTGCAGACTTTATGCGATCATAACCATTTAAAACACTCCATGAGACACGTCTTCTTTGTCAAATTGAATTTCCACTCCGTAGAATAACTCCCCTATCACTAACTGCTAGATATTCATCAAGCGAAGGGGGTGGGTGCGAGGGGGGGATTTCAAAATGTACAATATAATAAACTCTAGCGCACTTCCAGGGGTGTCCACTCTCTCCTATGTGTAGAGATTACAGCCTATCTTCCCAGCCTTAGAGCCTTAGAGCTTTACCCTGTCAAGGGTTTGATTTAAATGTCCAAGGTGGGGCTTGATCAAAAAGTGTCCTCTTTCAGTCTGATCAAAGACAATGGGGCCGCTGGGCCCTGTGAAATCCATGCCGCGCACTCAACCCTCAGTATTTACAGTACAGAGCTCAGCTCCATTTAATGAAATATGCATAAAGGATCAATTATCTCTTTCGATCATCACCAGTTATGCTCAGTAGTTTTCTCACGATCTTCAAAAATCCGTGCGTGGATCTATTTTGCCGGGTTTGTTAGTAGGATACAGAGGATCTCTACATTTACTGTGGCAGTGCATATATTTTCATATGACAGGCAGACTGTACTTTAGCTAGATGTGAAATACTATTAATAAATGATATGCTGTGGATACTGGCCTCACTGATCTTACCACAATAGTTAGACTTATTGAATATGAAGAATCTTTTTTTTTAATCTTGAGGGACGCTTACAGATTTCTCTCTGTAAAACCAAATAGATTTTTTTTTCTTTTGAAAAAACCCCCGAAAACCCTATTTGAATCCAACTTTTCTCAAACTTATATAACGCCCTCACACTCCAACTTGTTTTGCTCTTTTCTCCACAGTGAAACAAAACTGTCACGCTGTGGAAAAGAAGCGTTGCTCACGGTGACCTCCAAGTGACTGCGCGAATGGCTTTAAGGTATGAATATAAACATAATAGTGTGAATCTGGGGCTGCTGGGAAAACAGAGATTGCTGCGTCCGCAGGTAAAACTAAGCTTAGGCTTTGTCCAGATATTCTTGCGAGGACAATTTTTGCCAGCCTTTCTCTTTTTTTTTTGTATCGTTACTGACCTGAAAGGGACAGTAAGAGTGAAAGCTTTGAATCACTGTAAAAAAAAAGAGATGGGTCTGGAATTATAAACATGCTTGGGATGATAGGGGAGAGAATGAATGTTATCTCGAGGTCAGAGGCGGCTGATCTGACAAAGAATACAACAAACTGCCACTCGAGTTCACTTTCCTCTTCGGCTACTTTCTTTTTTGCTTTGATTCGCTCTACCCCTTCCCATGGTGGATGTCCCTTGGATAGCAACCGAGTAGGTCTAATTGATTTCTCTTGTTCATGTCGGTTAGAGGCAGCAGCATCGAGCTGTGCAGAGTACCCTGGCTCCAGCTTGCCTGCATTATTCCTTTCTGTTTTCTTCTTTGCCTCCACATCCCAACAGACTCGAAGGCCAATACTCAACATACCAGTGCCCTCTGAAACCTTTCAGTGTGCCGGGTAAGCGGAGAAATGCCACAGCAGTGGCGCATATGGAGATATAATATCCACAGTGCAGTACATGTGGTTTACAAAAAGGTCAGGATGTAAGATCGTGTCATTTGCTCTTTAAAAACCAACAAGTCATTATCTAAGCTGATACCTACTGCATCAAAAGAGGAGGCACTGCTAATCTGCAAGGGGTGGAGATGATATCATGAACGCCTGTACAGTCTATCGCAATCCAATGTAACAGCCCTGCAATAAATACTACAGCACTTTAGTTGCTAATGAATATTCATATAGCTTTGAGTGTGTCATATAGCTTTTTAATTCGGCTTTATAAATAATTTCAAGCTGGTGTAGGGAATTGCATTTTGCAGTGCAGATGTTCCTGATACTGTGTCCAGCCCAGTATACATTATTAGATCAGGATTCTGTGTCAGGGCAGCACATACATATATATATACATATATATATGTACATATATATATATATTCTCGTCTCGTCGTCTTCATATTTTGTCAGTATCCCTCAGTTTTGTGAGCTGCTGTCATGTTAGAGAAGAGGGAAAGCAATGTTGTTTGTTTCTTTCAAGTTCAACTGTACAGCGTGGACGCAGATTTTCTTTAGCCGATAACAATACAGTAAATCAAGCAGCCAAGGGAAACATCCGCCACTTCTCACTTCTTCTCACTTCACAGCCGAGATGAATTTCAAATCATGCATGGTTGAGCCTGGGTTAGAATTCCTTTTGCTACAGTGAGGGAGAAGTTCAGTAACAAGAAATAATAGAGTATTATTGAGCACAGCCACTGTGGTTCAAGCTAAAGCCTGGATGAAAACATGAATAAAAGAAATGAATACTTCTTCCATCCAATCCAACTTCTGTTCATGTTAATGTACAGCACAACCAGCAAGGTTTCTGCAGCAGCAGACAAACATCCTATGATTCATTCAAATGTCATTGCAACATATATTTAAACATTACAGGATTTAATTTGTACGTGTCAAACAGTGTTGCATTTGCCCTGCAGCATTGCTTTGCAGACCGTGCACTTCGTAAACCGACAGCAATTTAACCCGCGAAGCTGCCAATCGTGACATATTTTGACACTTGCTCACAGGTGAATTTCTTTTACTTCACCGCTCGTGATGCAAGAGACGCCAGGACATGTTGTTGACAGGGAGAGAATATGCTTCAGATCAAATGACGTGATCAAACTGACATCAGATTTGCTGCTAGACATGTACTGTACAGTAACACAACCAGCGAGGTCTAGCTGTGATTTATGAACGCCGTTATGATCGCTCGTACTTTTGCAATTCTTGCTAACTCTATTTTCATCCTCACACCTTAACGAATAGGTAAAAGAAAATTGATAATTGACAATTTTGGGTGTAGATCCATATTGTACTTCACATGTAATCACTTTAAAGCTTTTGAAAGAAGCAGTAACTATTGACGTATTTGTCTTAAAAATGAAAAGTTTGGGGCGGTTGGTAGTGTAATGGGTTAAGCGACCGCCCCGTGTGTGGAGGCTATAGTCCTCGCTGCAGCTGGCTCTGGTTCGAATCCCACATCGGACGGCCATTTACTGCTTCCTGTCTATCTTCAGCTGTCCTATCATTAAAGGCATAAAAAGCCCCCAAAAATAAAAAGTTTACATATACAACTTATGTATGCCAATCTTTGCTTATGTTAGATAACAAGTGAGTCAGTTACATTATTGCAATTTTCCACTTTCCCTTAATGTGACGTTTTATTTTAGCATTTAGCATCATCCCATATCTGCCACCTGGTGCCATAGTTTAGCAAAAGTTATGTTCTCTCGCTTTAAATGGCTACAGAGAGAGAAAAAAAAAACCTAACAAAACTATTTCTGACATGCTCAGTACCTTTTGAGCACGCTCAGTTCAATTTGCTAATCATATCAACTTGCATAATTTATCATGTCCAGACAGGGGTTTGTAGCCGTGACGATGCTCAGCCATCACGTGACAAAAAGTGCCTTTTTTGTATTGAGCTTGTGTGTGACCAGAGTACAACAATGAAAAAAAATCCTCCCTTAATTGGAGCCTGTGCAGCCTGCAATTGTTCACCTTCCTGCTACATCACATACATCACGCTTAATAGCGTTGATGTCTGCTGCAGAAGGCAAAAGTTGTTGTTTAACAACTTAATGAGTGTCTGATTTATGACTGGAGCCATATGCCTGATAAATAAATAGCACAGGTGAGAGGGTTTCATCACACACAGCATTTTCTAATCAACAGCAAAGAAAAAGACATTATACTTAAGATCCTGTTTGTGTGTGTGTGTGTGTGTGTAGCCCTGTGTAAAAATATGTCTGCATGTGTGGGCTTTGAAGTGATTTAATTAATCACTCGTCTCATGAAATGGCTGACTAAAATGCATCCTAATATTTAGTTTTTGAATATGTGACGCACATGCTTACATAGACTGTTTAGTATTGTTGTGCCACCGTCTTAGAATTCAGAATTAGATATCTTGTGCCTTACATCCAAGGGAGCCTTGGCTGCATGGGATGAGAAGGATGACGAGAAACTTAGCTCACACAAAATGAAGC
Source organism: Larimichthys crocea (assembly GCF_000972845.2). Classification (NCBI taxonomy): domain Eukaryota; kingdom Metazoa; phylum Chordata; class Actinopteri; family Sciaenidae; genus Larimichthys; species Larimichthys crocea. The sequence goes on from NC_040013.1 coordinate 8,743,022, forward strand.
CCAGCCCTCATCCAAGAGCATTCGGATGTGGATAAATAAATAAAACATTGCCGCCATGAGAGAGAGAGAGAGAGAGGCAATGTGACTTTTTTTTTTTTTCCCTTCCTGCTTTCATGTTGGCAGGCGCAGACATTTTATTTTGGGATGAATCAAAAAATTTTCCTGAAAACGCCTGCGTCAGGTGTATCTAATTATCTGACAGCGCATCCTCATTATAAAACGGCCCCTGGGAGTCGGCTACTCGGCTTGCTGAGCCTTGGACCGCAATCAAGGTGTTCCTCGCAGTAAAAACAGGGAAAAGGCAGCAGCTTCTCCTCCATATTTGTACTGCTTTCGCCTTTTTTTTTTTTGCTGAGAATTGTGCAATATTTGCTCCCTCTTAATTATTCTATGTATGAAAATATAGAAACTGTAGTTTCAGCAAGGAGAAACTGGATGCTATATGCAACATCCGGTAAACATATATCTGTACTGCAAGAGTTTCTGAAAAATATGCAATGCAAAAGAAAAAAAAAAAAAGCCCACCTATAAATGTATTAGCAGCTGTTATGACAGCCCATGCCATCTCAGCCTTGTCCCGATTATGTCACCTGGATGAAGTTTATAAACCATAATTACAGCTTACTCCTGTTTCTCTCCGGGGAGGTGCAGCAGCAGGCAGACTAAAAGTGGGTGTGTTGTCAACACATTTGCACCAGACCAACCTATGTTAAAGCATAATTAATGAGAGAGCAAGATTTGCAGAAATAACTACCTCACTGCCACTGCTGGTCGTGGCTGTCTGGGTCACCGAGCAGGGAGCTTGTGCAACTGTGAGCAAGCAGACCTGTCTACGCCGCTTACAACTTCTAGCCGTTCCTCAAATCTCATCCAGCAGTGATTGATGTGAGCCTGGCGAGTAGTTTTGGGAATATCACTCAAAGGGAAGACGAAGGGGAAAAAAAATCGCAGAATGTTGCCAGTTTATAAAGTAGGAGCGCTTCTGGGTAAAAGATGGCAGGGGACAGTTCTTACCTGGGACTAATCCTTGAAAGCTTTTTTTTTTTTTTTTTTTTTGCGAGAAATTCAAGCACCTGACAGTGAATGAGTCAAATCCACTTTTGTGCTCAAAACTGTCTTCACACACGGGGATAACTAGCCTTGAGGTGCGCTGTATTTTCCACATTTCGTCATGTTGCAATTTAATGTGCAAGCGACAGTACTTTGAAAAGAGGAGCAGGATTGTGTATTTGTCCCAGTTGGTGTTCCTGTTTGTTTATTTTCACATTAGTGGTGGCAGTATTATATTTACATATTCATTGTTTATGAAAGACCGCAATCAGATTTTGGAAGATGTCCACAGTGCTTCTCTATCCCTTTAGCACCATGCAGTTTTAAACGAGCAGATAGATAGATAGATAGATAGATAGATAGATAGATAGATAGATAGTGTTGAAAATCCCTCCTAATAAACTCAGCATCAGCAAATCTCTCACCCCAGGGTGATATTAGTGAAGTGAAGCTAAATCCAGCCTTAATCAGAGTCCAAAAAGGATACCCACCCCCCCCTCATCTCAATATCTCTGACCTCACAGCACAAAACAACTTAATGTTGAGGCACAATGATTAAAATGTTACAAAAGAAAAAGAGTAGAGCACTGTGCTCTAGTGTTGAATTCTTCGTGCCTTCATGTCATAGTTCCCTGTCCTTGTGTGATTCCCATTTAGTTCTTTTTGAAATGTAACAGTAGCCTATCTCTTGCACCGCCTCATGACTGGCAGACCGTAATGCTATTACCTCTCCTCAATGGTCATGCTCACTTAGCCCTCTGTCACTCTACACTAGCCAGGGAAGACACATCTCTCCGGCTGTGTGAGCTGTCCTTGCCCTCATTTGCGATTGCTTTTCCTCAGCTCGGCTTGCTACAAAATACCGAGGCGCACACACACAAACTTTTCAGTTCATTATCTTGCCTTTTAGAGGCTTTCCACTTTTTTTTTTTTTTTTATTCCTCCTCTGGGCTGCAAAGTATGACTGCAAATCACGGGTAATTGGCTATATATGAATCACTTGTCAGTAGTAGTCTGACAAATACTCTTTAACACAGGGAAGGGGTTGTATAAATCATGGAATTTGGTAACTTCTAAATATAGCTGGCAGTGATGGAGGGGGATAGGAAAAAGGAAAAAACCTCATGGGCCTCTGCTGACAAGCTACTGCGCATGATCCACTGTCAATCACCAGTCAAATCTGACATCAAAGCTTGTCAGATAACAGCAGCAAAATGGGTAAACTAGGTGAGTCACAGCCCACCCACCGTCTACATCACCTGAGTCAGGAGTCCTTGGGCACGCGCACGCGCGCGCGCACACACACACACACACACACACACACACATTCACAGACCAACTGCTTCAGTTTTCAGGACCCAAACATTTAACCAAACTTTCTCAACGCGTCTTCCAACTAACAACACAGAATATCTCCACAATGTGAAATTGTTGCGCGCCGTGCTTGTGCGTCCTCTGTATCCGAAAGAGGGGCAGACCACCGTTTAGGAGGGGGGGGACAGGCAATGATGGCTCTGTGTTGTGAGCACAGTATGTGTTAGAAACGATGACGATAATAAAAAAAAAACTGTAAATATCTCGCCACCATCAGGAGTGCAACGGCGAGCAGTGGACCGATGCACGTTGTGCGCTACATTATCCATAACGCAGCTTCCAGATATGCAAAAATATGCGCCCTGGGCACCTACTCACATCGCGGCACGACACATAACTTGGAGTAGACACTAAGCCAAACACTTAATTCCACACATAAAGAAACATGACGGGCTGCTTTCAAGTGCATTTCACAGAATTAGAAGATGCAGACAAAAACAAAAACTCTATACTACTTACTATGTACCCAGGCGTAGAACGCAAAGCCCCGGTAACTGTAATTAAAATAGAAGAATGTAAAAATGAAGCATATGCTTGTTTATTTTTATTTATTTTTTGTCACAAAAATAAACTAAGCATGGTAAACAGCCGCATGGTTTCTGAATCATGAAGCTTTTTTTTTTTGTCCACTTACCGGAGCTGTCCGAATAAATTCCTTAGGAAATTCCAGAGGAGTCCCTTCTTTCTTCCCTCAAAGTCAGAAAACAGCAATGCTTTTCTTATTCCAAAAACAGGCCCCCTTGGTTGAACTGAAAGAGAGAAGAGACCAAAACAGCCACAACAAATTCCATTAGAACCGGGAGTCCCCCCCTACCCCCACCACCACCACCACACCACCACCACCCAAAAAAAAAAAAAAAGTGTTGACATAACATCTGTGAAGAGCAGCAAACAAAAACTCGTAATAAATGAACGGAATGGACAGATGGTACCTGCTCTCTTTATCACTGTCGGCAAAGACAATGAGAGCGGCTATGAGACGGGCAGAAAACTGAGAGAGAGCGCAGCTTTTCTTAGGAAACGCAGCTCCCAGCGTGCTGTCAGATTATACCAGGGCGCGCACACAAGCACACACACACACACACACACAGACACGCACAGACACTCTCACACTCTCTCTGTGCTCCCGGCGACGGCTGGAGAGAGAGAGAGAGTGAGAGAGAGAGAGGAGACAGCAGGGATGCTGCTGCACTTCACAGTCCGGCCGCTTGGTGGCCGGCTGCAGAGGAGCAGCTCTCTCTCTCTCAGCGGGATGTTTTTCCCACCGTGCCGAATTCACCCAGTCCAATCGCCCTTCAGCCGAGCTGCTTGAAGGCCGATGTGCTCATTATGGAAATGTAAACAATCTTAATATTGATGTGAAACGATATCATCTGCTATCACCACAGTTGTTAACATTATCATTATTTATTATCGCCTGCACCTGGCAGCTTGCACATTGATAGCTCTTAAATGGCAGCTCAATTATATATGCCTAAAGACTGCAGCCTATAACCATACAGGGGTGGAATGCAACTTGAGGACTTGCATGAATCTTTTAAAGCAACACTGTGTAACCTTTCACTTCAGATTTGAAATCATTTTGACGCCGCACTGACTTGTAATCAGATGAGTGGTGCCTCTGTTTCTCCCACTCCCAGTCCCATATGCTTGTTGTTGCACTATGTAACTTTGTGCAAGAAGTGCGTAACCCTTTACTGTACTATGTCGCACACCCAACAACTCTTTCACTAATTAGTGTGTGTGCCACAGGCGTTTTGAATCACCAGGAAGAGGAGGTTTTCAGGCCAGAGGCGCGGTGGAATGCATACAGGTAGTGGAGACAGTGTCGTGCCAGAACTGGAGCTGGGATGGCAGGTAATGTAACCAGGCTCAACGCCCTCTATGGCCAAGTCGAAAAAGACCAGAGGATACGTTGACTGATGAAACTGAGAAAAGTGAGTGAAGAAGTTTTATTTATTTATTTCTGTTTATTATAATGTATTTATTTTTTATTATAAAGTTAAGTTAACCAATAAGTTGTTATTATGTCTAATAGTTCAGGACTAGTACAGTATTGCCACTTAAGTAAAAGATCTAAATATTTCCTCAGCAGTGAAATCATACTATAGGAAGAACTGCTCACATTCATTTGACCACTCAAGCCATTCTGTACTCATATTCATAAAAGCATATTCATAAAAGCTGTTTGAGGTGTCACAATAAAACTTGGTTGTTATTTTACTTACACAAGCATAACTAAAAACCTCATGTTAGTATAAATCAGCTCGCCTAAATGGTATGCAGCCTTCTCTAATGTTATTAATTAGACTTGTGTGTTGCATCTGCTGCAGGTCAGAAAAATTGCTTTCCTGAAACTGAAAGTAGAAGCAAGATGTTTTTGCGTGTTATTCATAGTAACTACTCCATGTTGTTATGTGTTTGTATACTAGTCTGTCAGTCATGAGCTGAGGTCAAATCTGTGGGATGTTTTGATGTCTTTATTGTGACGTGATAATTCGTGTGACTTTATATAGCTGCGGGCTGTGTTTACTTAACTTCTATTTTTGTGCGGTTGGCTCTGGAGTAATGTGTGTGTGTGTGTGTGTGTGTGATAGTTGTTCATACTGGTTTGAAAAATTGAAGCTTTCTCATGAAAAAATGAGACTCTGGTTTGGGAGTTTACCTGAGGTGAACATTTATGGAGTATAGCAGTTTTCACAAAGGATGTTTTGCCTTGTCACAGTAGGGAAAATGCAGGTGTAAATATAAAAAAATAAAATAAAAAAGATTGTCTGAATTGTATCTATCTGCTCTAGTTTGAAGGTCCTGTAATTGTGCATGCTGGCTCAATGGGACACATGAATACAATAATCATTACCATTGTTAATGTTATTAGCAACACCTGCACTTTTCCCTCTATAACAAGTCATACTGTCTGCTGTGAAAAAGGCCTGTTGTATTGGGATTATGACTTCAGGCAAGGTTGTTCTTCGCTTATGTGTATGTTCCTAATGTTTCTAATGTGAATATTTTCCTGCAGGAGTGGTTTGAAAAGTTGAAATGTTGCATTTGAACTGGTCTAGTGGTGGAATCCGTTGTGGCTCATGTGTATCAGAGCTGGTTGTTCTCTGTGATTGAGCAAACTACTTTTTTTATTTTTTCAGATTCAGTGATTGCTTGATACTCAAAATGTAAGTGTTTCATCCATACAGAGTTTATAGAGTCAGCCAGGAGTTGAGAAGACGTGCAAAGTGAATTGTTTACACAGATAGAATGGTACATCAATGCAAGATATTGAATGCGCAGACTAAACAGGTTTTAAGTTGGATAAGTTTGTAATTGAGTCTACTCCATCAGTCCAATGTGCAATACACAAGGGAATATACTTACTGTGACATACAAAGTCTATAAGAATTATATTCTCAAAATCAGAATGAGCAAACAAATAACCTTGAAAAGTAAACAGTCTTCCCGGATTTGTGATATCTGAATAACCAGCAGTAAAAAAATAAATAAAAACACAGAACTCACACTTACCTTTTTAGTCACATCAGGAGGCATTTTGAAGAAGAAAATGAACCATCGTGTTTGTTAACAGATACATTAACAATGTTTACCAAGGCTTTTTTTAGGTGGTGGGAATAAAATGCACTGAGATGGTGAGATGAGACGAAGAGGAGAAGTTGTGAAAATTGCAAAAACAGAGTGTACAATTCAATAATCCAGGAGAAGAAACATCTTTTCAACATGGAGTATGCTCATTACTACATAAACAGGGCCACTCCATCAGGTGTGTGTGTGTTCACATGGATTCTTGTAGCCTACTCAATCACAAATGGGTATCTTCAGCTGGTCATTAGGTCACTGATAGGCTTCCAGACGGACGGTTTTCACATTATGAAGACTTTATGAAGTCGTTGCTCGTGGCCATGAAATAGTCCAGTACATAACACCCTATAAAAACACAATATCACAAATTACAGATTAAGCAAATCAGTTGTAACATGTTCATGATGGAGCTCCAGATGTGCAAGGCCAGATTAGATGTGCTCTGCTTCCAGTCTTCATGCTAAACTAAGCTAAACTAAGATAATCCACTGGCACCAGTTCCATTTTTAACGAATAGCTATTAGAGTGGTTTTAATCTTCTTGCCTAACTATTGGCAGTAAAGCAAATTACCATATATTGCTAAAGCGTCCAGTGTATTAGCACTGCATTTACTTTACCCCCCAAGCCAAATATTACATTTTCGTATCTAAGACGAGCAAAACTCTCATCAGTTTTCTTCCATTCAACAATGTGGTTGGAGGGTTACCTCAGGAGACACTCAAATAAATAAAGACTATTTGTCTTGTTAGGCTTTGCTCTGAATAAAAACTGAAGATGTCTTGCGGCACTGAAGAAGTTTTCACTTTTCACTGTTTGTAACTCCATCTTATGCGCGGAGCATATAATGATAAAGCTTTCTTATTCCACATGGACTGTTTGCCGGTATATAAACTCTCTCAGTTTAAAAAGCTTGAAATTCCCATCCAGGATATTAGAGATTGGTTAGAAATATTGTGTTAGGTCTTCCAGTGTAGAAAGATAGGAGATAGGATTATGTCAAGTTGCTCACAGTCGCATTTATTGAACAACCTTAAATCACTGCTGTATCTCACATGCTCTGCAGATTTGGGTCAGTTCAGCGAATGATTTAGTGATGACCAATGTGAGCTCTGTGCAGCAGCACATACAGTTGGGCTTCCATTAATGTTACACAGAGCACCATTTGTACATATAATTGTGCCATTTTGGGGGCAACCCTTAACCTCAAGAGCAGCTTGTCGTTCAGAGCCAGTCCCTTTAGGGAAATGAGAACCTGAACACCAGGCAGTGTTTCACTTATGATAAACAAGATGACTTCCTGACACAGTCACTGCACTGACACACCCTTCATCCATCATCTTCTGTGCAGCTGCGTAGAGGTGCTTTGAACTGGTCTTTTGGCTCAGGTGAGTACTTTCTACCTGTGTATTCCAAGACCTGAAGCAAGGGGACGTGATGCTTAAAAAAGAATTCGGGAAGCATTGCCTGATAATCTTGCATGTGTGACTGTCTGATTTCTTTATTCAGATATAGGCAATTCGGGCCAATTTTTGACTGATTGCATAAATTAACTCACTATTAGTTAGGAGGTAGAGCGGGTCGTCCACTAATCAAATGATCGGTGGTTTGATCCCCAGCTCCTCCAGTCTGCATGTCGAAGTGTCCTTGGGCAAGATACTGGACCCCAAATTGCTCCCGAAGGCAACAAGCAACGCATTAATGCCATATCATATGTAAACTACCAGTGGAGAGAAAATCAGTAGTGTAATTGTGATGGGAGAAGATTATGTGACTAGGAAGAAGTCGGGTGAGGAAAGAAGCTGCAGAGATTCCAGGTGGCAACTGACCTGCACTGACTTTGATATGACAGTTTGGAGACGAGGACGTTGCTGAGGTGTGTGGGGTCAGTACAAACCATGCCAGCTTTCCTCTTCTTTGATTGATGGTGGTTTACAGAAAGCACTTCCCTAGCTCTCTGCTGTCTTACACACTGTCCTTCCTGTCAGGATGTTGGTAACCTATAAACAGGAAAACTTAGCTGAGTTAACTTACTGTGAAGCAATTTGTGTTGAAGGAGGAGCTGAAATCCTCAGATGTGATCCTGGAGTCAAGCTGTTTGTAGGCAATTTCTTTCATTATTGACTTAACTGTGTGCCCTGTAAGAAAATATAGAAGATAAAGAAGATGGTTAAAAATTGATTCAAGGCAGAGCCAATTTTGGGCACTTCTAGGTTTTCATCAGCACTACTGACTATCTATTTTTTCTCCTCTAAGAAAAACAGAATGATTTCAGGGAGTTTAAAGGCTGCCATTTGGACTGAATTGTAGCAAATTCTCAGACTGCTTCCTTCCTACTTGGGTTGGGTTCGGGCACACAAGAAAAGAAAAAACACAAAATATTAAGTGTTACTTTCAACTTTAGAATAACATTGGAATTACATCATTATCTCTCTGCCTTGCCTCATTTTACTCATATACACTGCTCTGAAATAGAACTGTAAATTGTATCTTAGACACTACTTTGTACAGTTATGCTGTACGTGGATAAACAGTATACATATATATATATATATATATATATATATATAGACTTTGAGACTGAATCTAAGACTAAATCTTCAAGATACTTCCAAGTGTATCATAGTGCTGCAAGTGTGTCGTATGAACTGTTAAATGCATAAACAAATGTAAGGCTTGCCATGATGTTCATGTAAGACTAGAGTGTATCACTTGTCACAGTGTTAGGTCATCCATTCACTCAGGGTTGTTGATTTAACCTTTGTATCTATCGCCCAAGGTTGTGCTCTCTAAGCATGAGAGCTGCATTACAAAAGTGCTCTTGACCTTTTATGGATGTGTCATGACCCGTTGATTGACTATTATGTGAGTTTTACTCTTTAGTTCAAGAGAGGTCATATAAGTGGCCATCACTGAAGGCAAAAGAAAAAGAAATATTACACACTTCTAATAATAACGGTATGCTTTGCAGGCAAGGACAGAAAAAAAAAATATTAAAACTGCTTTGTATGCAGCGGATGAGAAACAGACACTTCACAGCTATCTGTGGTTTTATAATGTCCACCTAACTGTGCTTATATATAGAATGTCTTGTTACATAAGCAGGCTGTGTTGTGGATGAATATAATAACATCACATATGTGCACATAATTGAAGGAATGAAAAGGAATGATATTAAAATACTCGTCAAACCTAGAGCAGATGATCAAAATAGGATTCTACTATTTAAGCTTTATTTTGACTATTATACTGGGCGAAAATATATAGCTGGTATTCTGCCACACATGCAGTATAAATACAAGGTGAGTGGGTGAAGCTATGTTCAGTTCTTTGTATCTGATATTCACTTTGGTTCACACAGAAGTAAGGTGATATTTATGAGTCACTGTATTATTCTGAGAGACTGGAAATATTTGAAACATTCTCTAGCTCATACCTGTTTTAGGAGGTGCAGTTCCACAACTCTCCGGCTCTTTCAAACCTCTTGTGATCGCTGAAGGATTTTAGGACAAAGTAGATTTGCATATTTTCTTGTTCCTCGTGTCAACATTATTTGATGTATGAGTGAATGTACAGTTAAAAAAAAAAGGATGTAGACTGCGAGGGAGGAAAAAGAGATGGGGGAGTATGCTCACCCCTGTGATACTATCATTAGCTCTCTATAGATTACAGAGCTAAGCTCACGCTGGCCTTGCCTAAGGTAAGGATGATGAGAGAAACTGAGAGATCAGTTGGCAACATGCCATGCTCAAAAAAAAACAGTTTATATCCCACTATGTTGTTCTCTGTTTTCACAAACAGTGTGTTCATTCCAACAAAAAATTTCATGCTGACAGCTGAGTTTGGGTGGGGGCAAGCACCAATGTGAACTCGCTTGTCACAAACAATTATATTGAACTCAAGTCCCCCCTGTCCTCAGATATCACATCTCCTGAGGCTCTGACTGAAAGTGATGGAGAATAGTGACAAAAGCATTCAAAAGCCTACGTCCCCAAGCTTGAACATCAGCTTCATGCTGGCCGTACCAGAGCTGCATAGCCTCGAGTGCATCTATACAGTTGTTACAGCTTAGATAGGCAGTATGTAACCAAATTTGAAATATTCCACACTTTAAAAGCCCTAGGAACATTCATATTATCAACATAACTGCATGCTTCTATAGATTCTCTGAGATATCTATGAGAAGTTTAGAACTTTTTTGCTAAAGTTGCTGCTTCCTTTTGTTTAGGTGGGTAGATGACTAATCACTGCTGGGATTGCTTTCAAACATGCAAGGATCGAGGGTACTCCATTACATACGTACAATTCTTGTTATCAGCATTGCAGGTCCTTGACATAATAAGACTCCTACATAAAAGGATCCTAAAGGAATGAGTCTGGATGGTGATTGATTCTAATTGTACTGGTGTATCGGAGACCGTCAACTTAAAATACCTAATGGATCCCTAAAGAACTTCTTCTCCGGGAGACTATATAGCAGAATTTTCTTTGCCAACACAGTAGAAGTCATAAAGAACTTAGTGATATTGACATCCTAAAGATATTGTCAGTTAAACAGCAAATGAAACAAAGTTTCACTGGAGGATTGCACACATGTACACCAATTAGATACCCAGAGTGTGGGTTTCTGTCACATATTTTGAGGTTATTCCCCAGTGCAGAGTTTCCCTCTGTCTCATTTACTCATTAAGGGCTACTTGATGAACAGCTGGAGAACGTGTTTCCCTTTATATGAGCCCATAGTTGAAAAGGGACAGCGAAAGGAGAAGTGTTCTCCAACCCAGTTATTTTCTCATTCACGTGCACATTCAGAAGTCACAGTTGACCAAGCGTTGTTAGCGGTAGCTTAATGAGACGGGGTTGCTCGTATGCCTTGCCAGAAAATGTTTACATGCTGTGTAATCTGAGCCAAGCTGCTCTGTGCAAGGAATTCTCCAACCAGTGACATAATTGTTGCTCTCTGTTGTTTAAAGACTAGTTATTTTTTTGTCATATAATTTGTGCATCAAGATTAAAAGTGCACTCAACGTTCTCATGTATGTGCAAAGCAAATCAGGATGTGTTTAGAGTAAATGTATAGCTTAAATATAACCATTAATTCAAGACCATATAAATCACTATATTTCATCATTGTTGAAATAACTCATTTAAAACGTGTGATAACATAATATACTGTCCTGTGACAACATACCGTGGCATGTCATACAAAATAATGGTATCGCTCTATATGATTCTCCAGATGACCTCAAGCTATACTATGACATAACACATACATATTGTTCTGTGACAGCACAATATATGAATACCAATTCTCACACAGTCTTCTGGCATCATTGCATGACACAGTGTCATAATTAAATACAAACGGACAGCTGAGGATGTCTTCTTTCCTTTTGGCCTTGACCACTGTCAACCCACACCAGCAGTGCCTCATCTGCTTTGGCTCCAGGCACTTCGACGTTGGCCTCCAGGAGCAGCCAGACTATCTTTCTCTGCCAGCAGCAGTAACTTTACTTCCAGAGATCATCCCCCCTGGTGATACTAACCTGTGAAGACAGTTAGGCATAGTTTGGTGGCAATGCTTCGAAGCTCCACTTCTTATTTCTGTCTAGACAAACTGCTGCCATTCATCCCTCTGGAGGAGGAGGATGACGATGTGTTGCTCAGCAGTGAAAGTGACACCATACCTCTGTTCTTAACTGAGGTGGGTGTCAAGCTCCTCCACTGTCGTAAATGAGAACCCTAACTATCTAAACCAGGGAAGTCACTGTCCCACCGGATAGTCCCTTTGGCTGTCCTTTTTAACGTTGGTTGTACTAGTTGGTACAGGTGTAGATGGAGATGGTGTAACATGCACCGAGAAATGTTGTAACTACTACCTTGGCCTGTGTCATAATTATGGCTGTGTCCTGGATTTTAGATTAGGCATGACTTCACTCAAGTTGCAGGAAAGAGTCTTATGGAGGAAGAGAGAACACAGTTGAAGCATCATATTCACTGTGCTTCTGCTAATTAGCTCTGCTTATGCTCCTGCTGGTAAGAAGATGCCACACATCTTAGTCCAGTGAATTTTATCAAAGCTTATGCACCCATATCTCTGGCTTCTTGGATGCCAATGCAAGCCGGCATCACCAGACTGCTCTCCCGCTGACACTTGCCTTGCTCAACTCTAAAGGTCCAAAGGTTGCTGTGGTTAATTTGCACAGGGATCTCCCCCAGCTGGTGATACAGAAAGCATGACTCCGTACAGGAGTAGCTCAACCAGCCTGTGTGACACCCAGATGGTATTCCAAGCCATGTGACTGACTCTATGCTCTACCACCCTCCCAACAGATAAAATGACATAGCTTGAGGCAGCCACATATTACACAACACAATTATTAGAGGGGTAATTAACCCAGTGTATCTGCTATATTAGCTTACCATTATTACAGTTGTGCATAATGATCAAATTAGTCATGACACATTAGTTGGTAGGTTATGTAAAAGTGTCTAGAAATGCAGGAGACAGGCTTTGTGAAGAAGCCTGCATGTACTGGATGTGTTGCACCTAAAGATGAATGGATTTACCAATACAACCTTGTGAATTGAGATCCTGAGTTACATTGCCTTGTCATTGTTACTGCTGTGATCGACGAGCTGTTAAATCCTTTGATGACATTACTCGTGTCTAAAAATTAGCCTCCAGTTGTTGTAATTTGGGTAACTGCCAAAAGAAGTTAGATTCAAAGACAGACATAAACAGAAATTGGAGTTAAAAGGCCCTCTTTCAAGATTTGCAAAGTTGCAATCATTCAGTTAAATAAAGAGCAGAGATTAGGGAGCAATTGGTAGAAATGCTGATGTCATGTTAACAGATCTAACTAAATTGCAATGGCCAAAAAACTCCCATAAATAGATACCGTTTGTGACTCATACAGCTGATGGAATAAATTACAAAAAGAATACACTGTAATTAAAAGTGACTCAGACAGAATTAAACAACTTGATTTTATTTATCATCTAGTTTCTAAATTACATTTAATAAAATCCATTATCTGTCCACTACAATCTAAAAATATCTAATGACTACCAGTAAATGCTTAGAAGTCAAAATCCACTCCACTCTGTGTGTTCTGTGGATACAAAAGGAGTACCGGTGAAGCCTGGGCTGCATTATGAATCCATGCATTATGATTTTTTATTTTTTTTTTAACCTACAGAAGCATGCTATCATGTGCCAGCCACCTGTTAGTATGGAAATGAGATGAGTGCTCAAAGTGTTTGAGAGTGATAAGGACATCTGCATATCGAATCTTTTCCAACCTTTTTTATCCTCCCAGAAACTGGTAGTTATCAGGCAGCTCACCTGTTAAATCAGTTTAAAAAAGCAACATTTTTGCCCCTTGCCAATTTATCAGCTGTGAAGCCAAAGATGCAATTTTAAATAGCTTAGTTCAAGCTAAAGTTAATCCACACCCAAATGAGAGCATTTAAATGGGCAGATCTCAATAAGTGATCAATAATTAACAATCGCTGCAAGTATACAATGACCACAGAGAATTCCATTTGAGTTTAAAACATGTGTCCAATGCTTTGAAAAATGCGTCAGAGCAACACGTGGCTGGTTGAGCCCAGACATAATCAAAACCACTAGAATTCAAGACAAATAACCACAATGGGGTGACAATTTGTCATCTGTGGTAGAAATGGAATATTTGAACTGCTTCTTTTGAAACATTGGACAGACTACTGATAATTGCATGGTGTTTGGATTTTGATTATAGCTCCCACTCTCAGCTATTTTCTTTGGACTGATTTTGGCATCCGTAGCGGACGTTTTAGCTTACGTCATTTGTTTTTTGTGTTATCTTTTGACAGTTTTGGACAGTTAAGTGTTTCAGCTGTTGCTTGTTATCCACTGACCTCACAAAAGTCACATTGCAGCACCAGATGTTTCTGCATGCTTGCAATTGATTTCAGCCTAGAACAAGAACTCCTGCTCCATTGACATTATGGATTCACTGGAGAAGAGCTTAAAGAGTAAGCTTTGTCGCACTACACAAGTAAAGAAGTGCTTTACAGTATCAATAACAGCCATGTTGTTCTTGGACATAGTGATGTTTGGAGGCATTGATCCTGTACATGTGCCTGGTATTGACACATGTAACCTTCATTGGGGTTACAGGGGAGCTACTGAATGGACTTGTTCAAAGAAAAGTTCACCTGCTGTCAGTGAGAAATATCTGATATTCCCAAATACAATACAAATACAATTTAAGTGCTAGTCTGACAACATTCAGACTCAGAAATTCATTAAGCCTGCATTTCATGTAGAAGATATTTTGGTCCACAGCAGTTTAAATCAATGAAGCTCATCATCGCAGTTAATACTGTGTGTATTTTTCCTAGTACTATGGACACAGATACATACACAAGTATAATTCAAAGCCCAATGGTGTGGTTGCTATGCATTTGTTAAATAGCCATTTGTTTCCCTAATAAGGGTTTGTCAGGACTGTGTAAATGAAAAGTTCTCTAATAAGCATTGTGTGTAATGGAGCAGCTCCATCACTTCATGAGACAGCCCAATCCACATTAGCGTTTCTTGGTGTTATCTGGTTTATCAGCAGTAAAAAAAAAAATCATATGCACGAGTATGAAGAAGTCATAATTATATTCTGTCTGATGCAGTTTCTGGATGACAAGTTTGGATGAGTGACTCTTGATAGTGTCAGAGTGATATTGTACTGATCCTTTCCCACCGACATGTAAAACTAAACTCCTACTTAAATTTCCACCCACCAGTGCTATATGTACCCCCGTCCTTCTCTCTCAGTCTCACTGCTGAACACTACAACATTCTCCTGGATATCGATATTGTAGCATATACACTGTGCTCCCTTCATACCCCTAGTTTTGGCCAGTGCGCCAATTAGCTTCACCCTTGGGCCTTCAGTCCCTTAACTTTAGAGCCACTGCCCTACTACCATGTGACACATCCTCAGGAAACTTTTCTTTTCCCTGGAGAAAAGACAATAGCAGCATCATGCTAAAAATGTACACTTGTAACAAGAAATGCATAGTCAAATCAAAGGATTTACAAACGAGATTAAAGATATAGCTTGATATATATTGGACTCACATTCTGCTACAGTATAACATCAATTCAAATGTGGCCTGCACTTTAATGTTGTATAGTAAACATGTAGCCAACAGTATTGTATCTCACCTACTCCCACAAACTCCTGAATAAACCTGAATAATGCAGTTGTGTATATAGAGAGTGGAATAGAAATGCTATGTACAGGTAAAGAAACAAATATGGAAATCCTGGAGTTGGCTGTAAATCCCTGGATTCTATAAAACTGGCCACCATTGTACCACACCTTTGCCATGCACTAAAGCAGACATATCATAAGCTTAGACAAGCTTCACCTTTTAAAACTCTAGCAGCTGCTCTGCACGACATCTCTTCATTACTGATGACTGGTGTCTCCTAGTGGTGGGCACATAAATTCAGCTGGAGCGTTAACCTGTCTCAGGATGTCTTCAGCACAATCATTCTCACACCATTGACCAAAGTTCTTCTGCAGATCTCAAGTTGATGGACTTCTCCTGCCGAACCTTTGAGAATCTCTCAGCACAATTATAGTCCATAACCAAACGCTGACATTTCCGCCTGGCACATGCATCAATCTAACATGAGTGCCGTGTTACATCCATTCATCTACAAGATCCTCAGCTGCACGCTGGTACACCAAAATATTTGGGTTTCATCTCCCATGGTGTGGACACAACCACAGTCAGATACATACTGTAGGCTGCTTGATACAAACCTGGCCAACAAGCAAAATCTCTGTGGGGCACATTCTGACAGAACAGTAGACTTGTAACATATGGACAATCTTTGAGCAATAAGCTTTCCAACTATCCTGAGGTTGTCCATGATCATGGATATTCTGCTAGCTCAGTGTTAAAATCACTGCACGTTCCCAAAGTAATCCATTCAGCTCTCTCACTTCAGTCATACTGGAGAAAGATACTCGATTGTTGAGTACTCTTCCCAAGTTGTCCAATACTGATGTAAATGAAATACAAACAAAGTGGCTCAGAGTGAGTCACACAACATAATTGGTGGCCTTCACTCTAGGAATGAGACCGAATCAGCTGCCACCAACCCAAAGCATAGGTATTTGATGACTGGCGCACAAATGCTGCCAGTTGTGTTGTGGAACCACTGCTTTGTTTCCCATTTACATGAGGCTTGGTCCAGCACTAAGGTATGTTGGAGGAATGTTCCATTTCTTCTATGAACTTGACCACTTGGAAACAGTTCACACCAGAGTGATGTAGCTGAAGTGCCGTCTATAGCATGATAGTTAAATGGAATTAACAAATCCACTTGGATCTTCATCTTCATCTTGAATGCAATAATAAAAATGCTCCATCATCTGTTTCTGGTCATTCCACTGAAAGAAGATGCCAGACACACTGGTGTCATCAGAGCGACATATGCCACAGAGGTTGGCCACCACAGCTAGATGCTCTTTTATTAATTGCCTGTCAGATTTGGATCTCTGGTGTGGCCATGGCAGATGGCCTACAAGGCTCACCAAAGTGGTTCCTTGTTTCACTGTGAGGGACCTTTCAGTTACATAAAGATAATCGTGCTTGGCCGTTTTAGTTGTGAATCTGGATGCACACTCTTAATTACCAATATGAAGATGTCCAATTTTAAATACCCTTTTTAAAGCAATGTTTCATATGTTACATTTCTTAAAAAGAAATATACTGTATTACACTGTCATATACACTGTATGATCTATTTTATACACAGTATTTCCTGGCAATGTGTTGATGGAAGTATCATCAAATCCTGTGAAAGACTTGTACATTGTGCTGATAATGCCCATTGGAGAGGACCGATCAATTCAAAGGAAAGACAGTGAAACACAATACATAATTGAATCTGTATATCAATAAAAATGCACAGTTTTAAGACTGAATAATTCAAGAGCTCTTCCACAAATCAGTTGAAAATATAGAAGGGATTCCAGGAACATTGTCTTTTAAATCGTTGATTTTAGACATCAACTTGATGTCCGAGAAACTTCGCGTTGCATTCAATGAGTGATGATTGATTGAATTTGATGTTCATCAATATGCAGCAAATAAAAACAAAA
The DNA here is from genome assembly GCF_000972845.2 of Larimichthys crocea. Classification (NCBI taxonomy): domain Eukaryota; kingdom Metazoa; phylum Chordata; class Actinopteri; family Sciaenidae; genus Larimichthys; species Larimichthys crocea. Next base: position 8,760,200 of record NC_040013.1, read on the forward strand.
AGTTTGTAAGCATTTGTAAGTCTGGCTGACTTTGCTTTGATTTCTGAATGTTAAAATCAGCCCAAGCTGGTGCACATATCAAACTTTAGATCTAAGATATTTAACATTCACACTTATGAGAGAGATAAAATCTATTTCTTTGTCATTTCAGTGTCATTATTTCAAGAAAATGGTGGACTTTAAATAAACGAGCAATAAATGAGTGAAACTGCTGCATTAAGTCATTCAGTTATTTGATAGAAAAGACTTGGATTCACACTGCTTATTCTCTCGCTTTGGGGCAGTGCAGGGATTTACTTTAATAAAACAAGCTTATTGCTTTTAGTGATACATTTTATTATTCCAAGAAGACATGAAAAAAAAGCCCAGGGATGCAGCATTGGCCAATTGTTTTGCATGTGTGGACTCACATAAGCAAAGGTAACCAACAGCTTGTTAAAATGCCTAAAATCAAGTCACTGTACCAAACTGGTCTTTGTTTTTTGTTTGTGTTAAGTGTTAACAGTTGAAGGGAACTGAAATTATAGTTTTGCGACATGCAGGTATTCATTTACTTGATGATAGTTGAAACTAACTCATAATGGCAAACAGCAGTGGTGGAAGAAGTAGCAATATCCCACTTAAGCAAAGTGCAAATTCTCCACTGCAAGTACAATTCCTGCATTTAAAACCTTTACTCAAGTATAAACAAGCAAAATTGACCTAAAGTATCAAAGTAAAAGTAAAACTGAAAACTATTTTCATTTCACCTCCAGAGAAGCTTAACTCATTTGAACTACTATATATTGTTGGGTCAATCCATCATGTTCTATAAGATCATTATGTTTGTAGCATCCCTCTCCTGTGAGAATCACATATCTCTCAAACTTTTCATCCAAGAAAAACAGTCCTGCTCTCAGCTTCGTGACAATGAATTTTCCAGCCCATCCAAGATGATTTTTAAATAGTTTATTTAGTTTAAGAAGTAGGAGACTTTTCTCAACCCATAACGGAACACTTAATCCTTCATGTTATCTGAAAAATCCACATTCAAAGCTACCAAATTTGGAGATTCATGGACAGGAAGGAGCTGAAGAATTATAATCTAAAAAGTAAACATAGCTGTCAAACAAATGTAGTGCAGTTAAAAGTGCAAAGTGTTCCAGTTGCATAAAACAGTTGCATAAAATGAAAATAATAAAGTACATGTACCTCATCTGTAATTAAGAACAGCACAGTACTGAAGTAAATGTACTCAGTTACATTGCACCTTTGTTTTTTTCACCACTTCACATTAACAGACTTTGATTAATTACTTTAATAATTTATAAAATAACATAAAGGAGAGGTCCGCCCCTGGCACATCGCTCTGTGTTCACCACCTTTCTCTTGAATTGAAGCATGACGGGTGAAAAAAATCCATCTGTCTCACATGACAAGATAGTGAAAAAGACCTTTTCAAGTTCCCTGTCAAAATAACCAGAGGCATATGAAATTATATGTGACAGATATTACCAGGATTAAGGTTATTACTCAGTGATATTCCAGAAGTGGTTTCACATAAAACTATAGCATCAGCTGGAGGCAGACTGAAGAAAAGCTATGTAATAAATTGAATGCTAACCTTGTTCATGAGTGAAATATGGCATCATGTGTCACTGTCACTCAACAGCCATCTTTGTGTGTTTACTCACATCTAGCCCTCAGTTGTAGAGAGAGTAAACTGCAGTGGACGTACAATTACTCTGCTACACTGGGTAACACTTATTTTCTTTCAGCACGAGGCCCTGCACATGTCTGCTCAAGGTCAGATGCACAACATCGCAGAAACACCCAATGACTGATATTGACATTGATTCTCCATCACCTACCTCTCTTGCTAGTCGCACCACTGAGCCAGATTTCAAGATTGACCACCCAAGAATATTATTTCTATTCTGACATTTTCCATGAAAACCTGAGCCTCGATTTGCTTGTGTCAGGCAATGAAGCATCTGCTCGTGTGCTAAACTCTACAAAGCACAATGCACCCCTGCTGAATGGAATGAAAAGGTAGAGTGTGTTGTGTGAATCTGGTTAAAATGCGCTCACGCCCCGAGCCATTTTTGATATATATATTTTTTTTCTGTCAACATCCGTGGTAATAGATCTTGTGTTTTCCTGCCTTTGTTCATTTTTCCTCTACCGCTCTTCAAAGGGAGTGATTTCTCCCCATGTTTAATATCTGATGATATTGGTTTGAGTGTTGGTGAAAAACTCTTGAGCAATATCTTTGCCAGCCCGCCCTCCACCCCCGTCAAAAATTCAATAACATCCCACTAAGTTGGATCTTTGAAGTGACTGGCAGAGGCTTGAGGAAAAGAAAAAAAAAGTTGGATGATGTGGAAGGCCGTATAGTTTCCTCTGTACGCAATTATATCAGAGAAATGTGTCAAATATCATGTCAGAAGTTCAAGCATTGAAGTCTTTTCTAAGCTCCATGCCATGACTTGTCAAACTGTTGATGTTGGGTTTATTCTTGCTTGTTTATAGAAGTTTTTTTTTTCTTTTTTATTGTGCAACCCTTTTGCCGTTTTCATATGAATATCAAAATGAAAAAGAATGTATTGTTATGCACGTATAGTTCATTATTCAAGGTTGTGTTTTGTTCCGGGGACTTCACTGTGCCACAAGCAGTGCGATCGGCTGAGGCATAGGAAATTAAATCTCTCTTTTTTCCCCCCCCTCCACTCTCTCCCTTACTTGTTCTCTCCCTCTGTATGTGTGTCTCTCTCTCTTTCTCTCGCCAAACATTTACTCTGCTGGGCACACTTTCTGAAGTGTGAACTGAATTATAGATTTCTAATTTCATCTAAACTTGGGGCCACTAGGCCTTTGGTGAATAGCATGGATATTTTATCACAAATGAAAAAGTAAATAAAAATACAATAGCCTAAGGGCCTGATGGAAAACCATACTTTTTGAGAGGATAAATGAAGGGAATTTTGACAGTAACAAAGTTTCAGTCATTTCCTCTGGGTTTAGTCCAAAAATAATACAAGGAGGAAGCTGGCACTCTTGGTTATAATGTACAAACATCAGGTCGTAGCTTAGGCCTGTTCCCAAAGGCTTTAACCATTCTGCGCCACACTACAAACCTGCAAACTGAGCAAAGGGGAAATGTTGCTAGATTTTCTGTCCAACCAGAGACAAAGTTTGGCCAGAGAGACGTTGATGCATAGCTAATTAATTTACCTGCTATCCCATTGGGAGGTCAGCTTAAGGCAATTCAGTTGTAGCCAATCAGGCAGGTCTTTGTTTTACACAAGCTTGCAGTCTATGGGGAACAGGTTTGAATGCTGAGCAGCTGAGTTTATGAGGTTGTTTTACTCATTTCTTTGCCTTCTCAGAGCACACTATGGGTTGTTAACTAGTCTGTGTCACACAACCAACCCAACAGGCATTAGCATACAAATATTTGTAGATGATATGGTTGAGTGTGCGTAATGATGATTCCAAGGGGCAGACAAAAAAAAAAGTGTGAGAGAGGAAGATGGAGGGTGCAGAGAGAGAAGGAAAGATGAAGCAGTGACAGAAATGACAAATGGGCAAGCGTGAGCAAGCATCAGGTGTATGATCAGCCTAATAATGGAGCGATCTGCATTCCATTTTTGATTGTGCTATACCTGCAAACATTTAAAATTCAATAATGCTTGTTTGAAGGAAGTAATCAAAACATTGTTGACAAAATGGGGGGATTTAAAGCAAGAATCAAGCCATAGTTAGCAGTCCACTGTATGTGTAATCTAAACAGTTTTGAAGTACAGTGGTCCCTCGTTTATCGCGGGGAGACGTTCTAAAAATAACCCGCAATAAACGAAATCCGCGAAGTAAGTTTTAGAATTATTCTACATGTTTTAAGGCCGTAAAACCCCTAACCACACACTTTTATACTCTTTTCTCAGACAAGCATTAACATTTTCTCACATTTCTCTCTTATTTAAACACTCTCAAAGTTCAAACTCTCGCAGATTTAACAAAAAGAAGTAGAATACTATATTAGTAAATAAAACCAAAGATCAAAACCTGTTTTCAAGGCCAAACATTTTTAACAAATTTAATTTTAATGATCAATCTACAAGGTTTGAGAGATAAGAAATTATTACCAGTAACTCACGCGTATTTCACAGTTCCTCTGACGGTGCCGATCACAATGCGCGTTCATACTGTACAGTACGCTGTAAAAGAAAAAGCATGCAAAATTACACAAAAAAAATCCGCGAAACAGCGAGTCCACGAAAAGTGAACCGCGTTATAGCGAGGGACGCCTGTATTGTGAGTTCAAATGAACTCTCACTCATTCATAGCAGGTTGCCAGTCCAACCGCAGAGCCAGAAAAGACTGCCTTTAATGTTCTGACAGTTTAATATGTGGGGCTCGTGTTTGAATAAGCACCCGGGTTACTTTTAAGTGAAAGTCACAGCGGCGATAGGTCAGACCTTGAAGTGATTACGTATCACTTTCAACATGGCAGAAGTCTTAATTGAATGCCGTCAGATTAATACAAAGGCCGCGGCATCACAGGGTTGAATAACACCGAGAGAAACCGAGTGCGCGCCATGTTTGCCTTAATAGGACTGCTGTTCTCAAGACGTTCTCATGCAGTTGTCATCTTTTGTGCACAAAGACTCAAAGAAAAGAACTTTTAAAAACGAAACCTGTAAAACACAAAGCTTAGCTACTTAGCTGATTTTACATTGTTCCCATGTCAGGTCAGTCTGAAAATCATTTGACCCCTCAGTGTGAGACAAAAGAAATTATATAAAAAAAACTATATAACCACACGTATAATCACACCAGCTGTCACTCTATCTACATTTTTATCCAATGAACATGGTGGGAGTCGACTGGAATTAAACCAGAGACTCAACTGAAAGTAAAGTTTATTCTTACGATGGTTATTGATTAAAGCATCGGCAGCAAAATCCATTTTTTAACATCCATCACTGTTGCAGCTTCTGAGAGAAAAACACTCTTCTCCTTTCAAGTCATTAAACTTTTCAACTCACCGCCGTTTTCCAGCAGCAACCCTGCATTCATATCACGTGGCTCTTTCTGTGAATAAGCTGTCATGTCTAAATAAAGCTGAAAGGAACATCAGACTTAATGTAACCTATATCTGAAGACAAAATGCTATTGCTTCAACAGATACAGTAGATCAAGCCGGTACTGTTATATGCCGTGTCTGAATAGGGCATTGGACTATGGTGAGGTGCAGATTCATCTGATATGAGGATGCTCGGGTTCTCAACTTGATGTAATGATTTCTTATGTCTTCAGCCTACTCCAATCTCCAGAAAAGGTAGCTTTCTGCACTGTATACATACAAGTGAAAAGTGATGGGGAAGGATGGGCTGATGTCCTGTGCTCAGTTGATGAAAGTACAAAAAAAGCACATCACAGAGGGCACTGCATTTCATGTGCTACAAACAACAGATAAAGACCCAAGCTGGGACGGCATTGCATTTTACTGCAGCTGTTATCTGTGAGGAAAATTGTATCACTGCCTTTTCCCCCTGTATGACTGTTGAATGGTGATGCAGACTGATGACTCTAGAAAGAAGCTCTTTCTCTTTGATTCTCTAAGGCTGACACCAAAACCTGACATTTCCGGTTGACGTTTTTCGATAGATGAAACAATTTCTGCTATCAAGGGTCTATTTTTAGATGTGTTTGAAATATCTGGTCGTGACATCATGTTGTCTTCATTTGGTTAGACAACTGTGGTAGGCGAAATTAGCTTAGATAACTGGTGGGGGAAAGGCATCAAGCTTAAATTTAAGACGCAAAATGGCCTTTTTTGAAACCCAATCGATGTGTCTTGTCTTTTTTTGCTACAGTGTGTCTTGTAAACCTCTAAGATCTTGTCACTAATCGACTTTCGAGGCTAGTTTGTCTTGTGTTTGTTTTGTTTTTTTGTCTTTTCTAGCAGGTGCAGATGGACACCTTTTGAGTCCTCCACTTCCACGTATAAGGATTTTAGAAATGCCCCTACATTTTCAAACATTTCGAGCACATTTGATCAGGACATCAGCTGCCCATAACAATCTTAAACCTACATGACAGGACCAGTTTGTAAGATTTAGGGTGCCCTATTTACAGAATATGGCAGTAATGGAATATAATATTCATAATTACAGACAGGTGACAAATTACTGAAAAAAACATGAACCAAAAATAATTGAGTGGAGAATATTAATGAATGCAGATGCCATCTATAGGGCACAAGGGCTCACTGAATGGTTTAATGAGTATGAGAATGACATAAATTATATACAGTACATCAGTATGGCTTTCCCAGTTACCACATCTCTACAAAATCGAACACCATTTTGGAAATTATGGACTGACGTGTTAGACGTCACTTTCAAATTAGTCCACTGTGTTGAACTTTGTACCATAGCCCAGAACAGACAAACTAAACATTGCCTGTAGACAGGGCCTTTCACATTTCTGCATTTATTTAGTCTCTTTCTATGCTGTTTTATCACCTATAAAGCTGAAATGGAAAATGTATAACTTGCCTAGCACATCCGGCAGACACAGAATAATATTAGCATTTATTAGGAGTCATGTTTCTGTCCACCTGGCCAATATTCCTCGTTTAATATTGTGATATGGAGATCTCTCCCCTTTCTTAATTAATTTGCACTTTCCTGTTTTGTTTTTGTTATTTTAAAGGAAGTACATGTCAAATATACTGTCTGTACTACACCACAGACCACACAGTCCATGGCTGTGTTTCTCATTTTAATACACTGGTATCCAGATAGATATGATTCACCGGAACACATAAATCTGAGATAATTTGAGGATGTTTGTACAAGTCTGTTTAAAGGTACCCCTATGTGCTTTTACTGGGCCTTGTACACAGTGCAGTCTGTATATCCTGCTATTACCTACCAGCTTGTAATGTTTTATTTCTCCATTTCTATCCATGCTCCATTTTCAACAACTCCCAGATCGAGGCCCTTTTGTCCACTCCGCAATGAAATATAATTGCATAATGAAAAATGCCCCCGGCTCAAGATTACTGTGGCTACTTGCTTGCGTTACACATCATTTTATCATCCGTAGCTTTTTTTTTTTTGTAAGTCTCAATCGAGCTGCTGTTAAGCATCCCTCGGGGGTTTTTAGGGACTGGAGTATGTCGTACAGAAACGAGGTGAACAGAGTAGGTTCAGTTTGATGTTAGCCAAGGTAAAAGGAGTTCAGTGGTGCAGTAATGCAGCAAAGTTGCATGATAATGAGCCTAGTTCCTCTTTTTCTCTCCTGAGAATTAAAGAAAAGTATCATTTGCATGAGGACAAAAAAGAATCACTCCAGGGTTATTGTGCCCTCAGAGGCCATACCGTCAGACAGAAATAACTGTACTGCAACAATAACACGTTCTTTCAACATCATTACTGTCTTTTTATTGTTTTGTAGAGGTGAACATGAATTTGAAGCTAGCCAAATGCTTGTTTTTAGGGCTGACTCACAGAAATACCAAAGTTCACTGTTGCTACGATTACCCTGGAAAAAGTGTCCACCCACAATTTGCCGTGATCAATACCTCAGGGAATTGCGAAAGCGCCGCACCTCTGTTCTATATCAACGTAAAAAATGCATTTATTTTAATGCTTCCCCATATTATTGATTAACTAATTCACTCTGCAGCATGGCTCTCCTTTTCCCTGGCTCACTGAGTACCATATCTTAATAGATCCCTTTGGGAATAGTATGCACTGAACTGTGAGACAAAATGTCAGGCTGCGATTGGCCATGTGAAGACCTGCGTAAATGAGAGCAGCATCGGTGCTTGGGTGTACATCCCTGCATTTTCGAGAAAGTTGGGATGGAAAGACAGGAAGGAAGCGAGAGGATGATTAGGGAGGCAGAGTTAGGGGGAGAGGAAGAGATTCTAGAGAAACGCAGACTGTCTGAGCAAGGGAGAGCTGAGCCAGGAGCGATAAGCTGTGATGTTTCAGACATAGCTGTTCCACCATTTACATTCGGACCGCCCTATGTCTCTTTCTCTTTCCTCTGACTTTACACTGCAAAAACACTGGAAAAAAACAAAAAACTTAAAGTGTGCTGTTCCCACGCGGACTCCTTTGTTTACAAGAGCTGAAGGTAATTGAGTTGCAAGTCTGACTGTTCCTTTTTTCTGCAGGTTTTCTGCAACAACCAGGGCACCTTCTGGTAAAAAAGACACCTCCATGAAAGTACTTCCCTCCAGTAGATGTGTACAAATAGTATGTCTGATATAACCAGCAACATGTGAACGAACAACAAAGTACTTTCTTACACCAAGACTGATTTAACAAACTGCTTTTTGTTAAGAATCCATCTCGGAGTTGGTTATTTTCACACTTTTATATCATGTATCAGTTGAAAACCACTCAAAAATGGAAGAACATAGTTTTCACTGGACACTGACTTGATTACTATGACTATAATTTGGTTAGAAACAATTATCCTTAGCTCTATGTCCAATTTCTTAATAAATAAGTTATGTTTCATGACAAGAAATGCATTAAAGCAAGCAAAGCTCTTAAAAACCCCAAACCCTAAAAACATCTTTGAATACAAAATACAATAATTTCAATGCTGAGAGAGAACTATTTGGCTTTGTGGAGAGACCATGATCCCTTTTCGGCTTCTAATAAATCTCTCTGCCTCACTCACAATACTGAGTGTCTCCTGGCTCACATGTGTGCTATTTATCAGAGGACATCTTATCAAATTTGTGCATACAACTGACACACACTTGAGATGGAGGGAATACAATAAAAAGAGTGAACAAAGTGAGTACTTAATGATTTCACAAGAAAATCTAATGTTCTGGGACAGATAAAGTGGCTCTGATTTTAATGTTCAGTCATTATGACTGTCATGGGCAGTAAATGGCCTCGCGCTCCCTTTTTTTCTTGTCAGATGATTAAGATTGTTCCGGCATTTGTTTGATTTCAGTTGATCCACTATGACTTAAAAGATTAGTAATTACTCTCTCTAGAAACATATGTACTTTTTAGGCACCTTCTTTAAGATGCAATGAAATAACCACTTGAAAACTTGTTTCTTCATGTAACAGTTATGACCACATGTAGCAACACTGGGTGTAAATAATCATCCAACCAATAAAGTCATCACATATGTTTGAACAATTCCACTTTCTCGTCCATGCTGTCCAAAACTCGTCTTCTCAACAACTAATTACCCCATGTTTTACACCTCAGATTGATCCCTCTCTGTGCTATTTAATGCCCCAACAACCTATTTCAGCAGTAACTGCATCACATAAAGAAAGTAATGATTGAATGAGATCACTGAACACAGGCAGGGAAGGATTCTTTGTCTTTGCCTAGTCGGGGTGGCGGTGGCAACGGGATAAACAGGGCAGCTCTTAAGTCTTTTCCTTTTGCAGTCTTCTTTAGCTGTTGTAGCTCTACCTTGGGGGTCACCTCCCATAAGGTCGCATCTGGATATCATCCAGACTAAAAAGGGGACAAGAAGAACTCCTTTACTCAGGGTCAAATCCTTCTTAACTAGTTCCTCTGAATGTTAGATACTGAGGTCCTCCCAAGACCCAATAGCATCTTCCTCTAACATGAAAGGTAAACCCAGCTCCCCTATTGCAAAACCTCATCTTGACCGCTTCTGACCATGATATAAATCTTTTAGCCACTACCCAAGCTTCTAACCATAGGTAAAATGCCTGACTGCTAATTTAAGAGCTTTGCTTTATAGCTCAGCTGTCTTTTCCCCACTACAGTCTGATACAAAGCCTGCGGTGATGCGGGTGATACCCCTGAGCAGCTGCCAAGCTTACGATCCCTTCTTCCGTTACTTGCGAATGAGACCCCAAGACACCCAAACTCATCCACTTCGCAATGCTTTCTTTTCATCTGGATTTGAAAATTAACCCCCATTTACATCTTGACTGCATCACTCACAGCTGCAAACTGCTCTAGTGCACATGAGGACATGGTCCAATAAAGTCAAAAGGATTTTTTTTTTTTATGTTCCCCAATCCTGAGACACTGTTCTCTTTAACTCCATGCACCGATGAAGACACATGTCAGCCATGACAGTTCAGGAAGAATCTCCTTTAACTCCGCTGCCTTGCCCCCGAGAAGCTTATTGACTCCTGCACTGACCCGAACCATGGAGATGGACTGCAAACCATCCAAATCTAGAAGATAGAAGATAATCCTTCACAGAAGAAATTTTAACTTTCAATCATAATATTCATAAATGCCAGAACGTAGTGACAATGCTCATCAGAATTTCACAAAACTCAAGAGGACATCTTTAAATTTATTTTTTTTTTTGGCCTGAGTAAAGCACATTCAAACATTCAGTTCAGTTATACATAAGAGAGACAAGCAGGAAACCCTCACATGAAGCTGCAATCAGAGGATGAAACTGAAATTATGAATTTATTACCAATATTACTGCCAAAAGTGCTAAAGAGCACCATAAATATGTATATCCATTCTAAATGTATATCACCACTGTTTAACAGCTGTAAAATGATGAACATTCAGTTCACTCTCTTAAATATTTCCAATATTATAGGAATCTGCATACAAATAGATTTAAATTCTCAAATGCAGGGATGGGTTCAACCTCTTGTTTTCTACTTTTTCAGCTAGCCAGACCTTAAAGTTTTCATAATTTTCCTGAAAGTGCCTCGCGGCTACAGTTAACTTGGCAACAAAATGGTTCTTATCTGCGACTTCACTCAGTCTTGGCTCGAGAGGTGAAAGACAGAGAGCCATGGATCTCTCCGACTGCTGTGCTAATTAAAGGTATCAGTCATGAGAGATGCACGTCAGTTTATAAGGCGAAGACGCAGACAGAGACCTCATTTGTCACTGCTCGGATTTATATCCAATAAGAATTCAATTGCTTGGCATAAATGCATGGTTTGATGTATGGTCTGTGTGTGTTAAAAGGAGCGAGGGGGGAGGAGAGGTGTCTCGGAAAGAGAGCTTAGAACAGCCGAGTGGTAAAACATGGCAGTATCTCTTTGCCCATCTGTCACGTTCTCACACACACAAACACATAGAGTACTTAAACCAACATATAATGCCGTGTACACAAGTGCAGCACATTGACTCTGTGCATTAAAAATACCACTCAACTCGAGTATTACGTTACATGGGGAAGAGTTAGAGAAGACCATAGAAAATGGCTCCATCATTGTCAGCCAACAATGAACACGTACTGCATTAAATAAAGCAGAAAGATAAGTGGCTCTTTCCACTGCTGATGAGCAGATGTCTATAATTTGCAGTATTTATGCAGAAAAAAAAGTTAAAATGTGAAATTATGTTAACGGGCTAATTGTTTCAATAACATACTTGTGTTTCTCGTGCTGCCCTTAGTTGTTATCACCCTGGGCTGAACGGCAAACACATTATTTTTGCGACTGTGACAAAGTCGCAATTTACTCAAGAGCAGCGTTCACTGTTGCTTCATATCAGTAAGACTCAGGTTGCCTTCTTATATGCAATCGTGATAAGGTTCCTGATAGTTTAGGTAAACACTTGTTATTTTTGTTATTATTTCCTCACCATGTCTCAACTTTTTTGTGGCTTGTGGCATCTTAAACTCTTTCTTTTGCTCTCTCCATCTGGCTGTCTAAACCTTGTACTCCATGTCCTGCTTTCTGTCTCTCTCATTTCTCTGTCTTTTTTGTATCTTAATTTTATTTTTTTTCTACTTGATGTTCATATTCATGTTTTATTCCGGTACTTTACATTTTAATAGCAGTGGTTGGTTGTGCCTCTTGTTATTCTACACCTCGAGTCTGAATACAGTTTGTTCACAGCTGCAAACACATCAACATGTTCGTGGATTTCCTAAGTGAGAAAAAGATAGTAACGCCTTATTATTTGGGTTTATTGTAAATGATTTCATTGATTCATATAACATGTTTATTGGCTGGAAATCATTCATGCAACGGTTGTAATCACCAACAACCACTTTGCATAGTAGCAAGCTCCTTGTAAAACATAGTATTCTGTTCACCACTCTTCTGGGGTAAATCTTTGCTGGCAGCAGGTCTGTAGGGATCGCACTGTTGGTCTGTTAATTGATCAAGTTGGTTTGACCACCATTTCGTCGAGAATGGAATATTGTCTGTACTCCCATTAAATTCTGTGCAGACATTCAGAGGATGAATCCTCCTCAGTTTGGTGATCCCTTAACCCAATCTTCTAATGAATATTGAATGTTTTCCCAAAACTTTTACAGCAGACATTCAATGTCCCTAAGAGAATGAACTGCACTAACTTTGGTGATCCTCCGGCTTTACCTCAAGTGCCACTAGCGAAGTGAGAGTTGGCACTTATTCCATAACATAGCTTGACATTTACTGGATGGATTTGGTACAGACTTTCATGGCTCCCTGAGGGAGGAGCCTAAGACTTTGCTGATCCTCAATGTGGTTAATATTTTTAGCTTTGAGTGAAATATTTTGACTGATGTGAAATATAGACCCATTAGGGTAAATTAATTTTGTATTAATTATGTACTTATTTAAATTTGGGGTCAAAACACTTGATGATGATATGTCATTAAGTCGGTTTTAAATAATAGGACACATAGTCTGTTGTCACATGACCACAAAAAGTACACTGTATCACACATATTCCAGCAATTTGACCAACTGCTCATTTTGGACTTCATGCAATCATGAGGAAATTGTAAAGTAGACTGCTACCTACTGTTTTTCTCCTGCAGTACTTTATTCAAATGATGGGCCTTTATTTCCCCATGGCTTTGGCAGTTTATTTAAAGGAAGGGTTCAGTCTCTCTCAATCCAATATCTGCATGCCCATACTATATGCAACCTCCTTTCCCTGCTAGGCATGGCAAGATCCCTTCCTCCTAAATCTCCAAAGTAGTCCACCTTCTGTGCAAACAGACATTTCAAAGTTCAGGAAAAGCTTGAACAGTTCAAATTAGCTAAGCTGCAGTATTTTATTACAAAATTCTGCATTCGTGATACCCTGGATTGTGTTTCCTGGAGGGACAGTAACACAAGGAGGGATCACCATACCTTGGTGCTCCACATGAACCACAGGTTCTGACTTAGGATAAAAAAACTGTCTACAACACTCATTGCGGTCCCATCATGAGCACTGCAATAGACTTTGCCCACATTAATATATCTGCCTACTGGTCATAGGTTTATGAAAAGGTAATGGCAGTCGTTGGTGCTCACTGAAATGAGGTCCGATTCAGTCATTAGAAGGTATGCCTGAGGTTGAGGAAGTGGCTTTTAAGTGGCCCAAGGACAGAATTTTCTCTCACATGATTGGGTGTCATCATTATCCCTGGAAGAAAAGTAAAATGAATACCAGACACATCGTCAGACTAATTTGACTCCGGCTTTTTACAGCAGAATTGTGATTTCTGCCTCTGTACTTAAACTGGCAGACTGGCACCCTTAAATTGGTTTTCTTCCAACTTCTGCCATCATAAGTTAGTCTCTTCATCTCATCCATTTATTTTTTGTTGCTTGAGTGCCAACGTGCTTTTTGCCAATGTGCAAACAACCTAGGAACAACTGTTTGGAATGACACTGGATAGAGACACTCTGGATTTTCCTTCCTGTCTTTCTTCCTTTTTGCTGTCATTCTTTTTTGACAGTTTCAGACATGAAGTGCAGCAAAGTGAGAAGAAAGATCTGGCTATTTTATGACTAGTCAGAATCATCTGATGGCCCAGGGGTAAAACCTGCATACTTTCCTGTTGCAGCATGTGGATTTTGTCTGGAATCTTTGCCAAACTAGGCAGCACAAACCTCAGAAATGGAGCCAGACACAGCAGGTGTACTACACCACAAAGACAAACACAGATAGCAATACTGCACCACCACCACCAGTACAGGTTGTGAACATATTTGTCTGCACAAAGGTACTGTATGTATTTCCGTGATGTGTGCCGTGGTTTTGGTGCGAGGAAAGTAGGAAGAAACTGGTGTGTTCAGCTTGTGGCTATTTTTAACAGCAGCTCCCTGCCAGCATAAAGTTAGATGGAAGCCTGCACACTCCCTCTACCTTAGCTTTGCTCTTGTGGGTATCTAGCAGGCACATATAAATGCATACACATAAGGAGCTGTAAATATGAGTCGAACTACTGTTATGTACATTTATCATGATAATTAGATCAACATGGGAGATTTAAAATAGACACTTTGTATCAATTCTAGGTAAAGCACCTGCACAACGTTTGCATGCAAGGCACTGGCCTAACTAACTTTTTGAGGCCAATGTTCCATGTTGTGGTTTATGATAAATACCATGGCTTGTTTTGTGATATTTTTCTGATTTTTCAATATGCTTTGCCTTGACAAATACACATGCTCTGCAATACGCACGTCTCAGAGCTAAGAGAAGAGGAGCGACTCCAATTTGAAGCAACATCTTCACCCCACAACTATGACATTTTTATTAAATTGATTTTTTGGTGTTAGGATCTAAACGTGTGAGTCAGTTCAAGCACACGCTTTGGCATGAACTAAGCTGAATGATGGAGATCCAGTAACTCCCTTCCCCTCCTAATGTACACGAGGAATATAAATTATATGTGGAATTTAAATTGAAATATATTAAGGCTCTGCTAGACGTGACAAGACGCGATGAACGTGAAGAAACCATGTTAGAAGTATAGATGTGGTCTAATGACCTCCTGTTATGATCATTTTCATGCCCATTTACTAAATGGGCAAAACACTACTGTCTGTATGTGTGCTTGAGCAAGGTCATTTCATATGACTGTTGTTGTCACAACTGAGTTATACATTTACAGTTCTGAAGGCTTTGTGACAAGAAGGAATTTAAGATATGAAATACTGTAAAACTAACACAGTTAAGGCCGGGGATCTGTGAGTAAAAGTATTGACGCGTGTGTGATAAATGTTGTCAAGTCCGAGCCTGTTTGGTCTTTCTGAGCTCTGGGTCAGCATTTAAGCGCTCTCGCTGTCTTTGGATGTGAAATTGGCTTAGGTTTATTGTTGCAATGTGACCTCTTTTACTGGCTCCTTTTGACCTTAATCTCCCAAGAGTTAGCATTGTATACCGTGCAAAGCCATAAATCTCTTGTGTCTCTCTTGGGTATCGAATTCAGTGATTCCCAAATTTGATCCACCCTCACGGAGGCGCCAAAGATCACAAAGCGGTATGCAAGGCATTGTCTGTTCTGAGGTTGTCAGAATTAGAATTGCACATCGTGTTATCTAAAAATCATAATAACATACTATTGGATAATTACTCGATGTTGACTCCTCTGTGACCTGTGCGTTCAGTCACTCCCATCAGCTCAGCATTCTACTAGCATCCTTGTTTTTCCTGCAGTCAGAGCATCACTATTTCATGAATGAAAGAACATGTCTGAAAAATGTCAAAGTGCTGATGACAGCAGTACCAACAAAGAACCTACGGTGATATCTTGAGAGTTACCTTTACTTTGATTTCGTTGAAGGACAGGACAGGTGTCGGCCAGGATGTGTCATTTGTAGTGGTGAGAAGCTTGCTCATGACAGCATGAAGCCAAGCAGAAATGAAACAACATCAGGAAACACACACACACACACAAAAATCACACCTGACATGTTTTTTTTCCTGGTGTGTGTGGTGTATGTGCTCCACTGTGGTGTCATAAATTATCATGTATGCGATGTCATAATTTATTGCCCGTGCAAAAGCTTTGTTTGTGTGAGGGTCAAAGGTAGCCTTTTAAAATTCCTTGGGGTTGATACAACTTAGCATACGCTCAGCATAATACATGCTGTAGCTAAAGCTACCATATATAATAATAAATCCTGTCTTCGTGGTGGTAATGATTTTTGTCGAAATGGTTTTAGAGGGGTTCAGGTTTATGATCATGTTTGAGGCTGGATGTTGTGGGGCTGTTGAATCATATTGTGTTATACTGAAAGGTGTTTCTGCTATTTTGTCCAGCCCATTTTATCAATGAGGGTAGAACAAGCTGCAAAACTGTAATACCTCAAGCGGCCACTTGAGGCTGGCTACAGAACGTTTCATCCTTCATAGGAGCCCATAATAAAATGTCCAACTTCACAGCAGAAATAAACATGTTCACAGCCTGGTTCAAAAAAATGGTTTAGGTCTCTATAGCTAAGTTCCCCATTCATGAAAACTGTACAGGGTTGATTCTTTATTTTTTTTAATTCACCTGTTTAAATGATATTAAGGCACAACAGCGTTACCGCTTTGATTGACAGCTAGGTGCCGTTACAGATGGCTTATTAGAGCACCCAGGCATCATTCGGCCCACTCTAGGTCCACTGATGATCCACATTTTTGCCGATATTTAGATTAGCCGGGAGGCAGCACAGCCAATATGGCAGCGGGTATCGCGCATATTTTCGGTTTCAAAGTGCTGCTTAGGAAAATCTATGGGGTAGATATTAAAAGCTGCTTTCCCTCTCTAATATGATAAGGTGCAGCATATCTGTGTAGAATCGTGTGGAAAAGGTTTGAAATCAACCTCTAAGAGTGTGGACCTCTGCTGCTCCTCTGTGCTTCTGCATAGTGTCCTCTGGGTCAAACGCACTCTGAAAAAACTAAACTAAATATCTTAGCTTCTGTCTAAAGGAAACAATGGCCTAAAATAATTCTAAATACCTGTTCTATTTTCATAGCACGGTACAAGCTGTGGGCATTGCGGGCTCAAAGTTGCAAAAGTGATCTCATTTGCTTTTTTTCCATGGCATAACTAAAGTTACTTTCTTAATAAGTCATATTACAGGAACAGAACAAATAAAATTAAGAATGCAGAAGAAGAGCAAAGTCTCTTTGTTTTTTTTTGCCAAATTTACTTTGCAATGACGTAATTAAAGAGATCTTTAAAAGACACCAAACTTAATGTCAGGTGCACAAACCATCACCTGTGCCTCCAGTAAAGTCGTTCCAAAGGAGACAAAATGAGTTTTTCTTTTACTGTTAAAAAATGAACATGAACCAGCTTGGGATAAAATAGATGTGTTCGTGAAATGAATCAGGTTTTGACTCAGTAAAACAGTATAGTGTAGAAGTGTTGTGTCTGTCCCTCCACTCTTCAGACACTTCAGACATCCTCTTCCCTCTGTGGTTTGGAGTGGTATTATCAAAACAAGGCCTAACAACCTCAGCCTGGTAAGCTTGTGAATTATTCACAAGTCTATGGGAATGTTTTTTTTTGTTCTCCCATTTTGTGTGTCAGCACAGTCTCTCTCACACACACACACACACACAGAGGTCTCATCTTCCACTCAGTTCAGAATTCAGAACCTAAAAATGTAAGTCCTTTACTTTGGTTAACTCGGTTTTGACAGGTTTTAGGGGGTCAGAGGAACACAATATGTTTAATTCCATCCCGCTTTTTCTTTTTTTCATTTATTCCCCTGAAACCACATCCTTCCATTGCTTAATATCATTTATAGAGGTTTTTAATTGTCTCATGATCCTGTGTTCTTGTCATATGGGGCCATATATTGTATGTGCATTTTAAGATTTGTTACCACTGTGTCTATTTCAAAAAATATTGAATTATGGTCAGTTTTGGATCACACAAAGTTCCTTTTGGACCTCAAGCTTGTGAATTATGCATGTTAATAAATATGCGTGAAGCCCACTGAGCCCCATCACAAGTTGAATCCTGTATGAACCAGAATAGATGTTACACAAAGTTGGTTGTGGCACAGTCTTTTTTTTCAGTGCTTGGAAGAGATACAGAACATGCAGTCGTGTTATGGTCTGTGTCTGGACTGTATATCAGTTTAAAACTGAGTGTGACAGTGTCTAAGAGGAGGCTAGAGTCGATGTGTTATGCCCCCATTTATGCGGTACAGTGACAGCTGATCTGGATGTCATCTGTCATCTGTTTGGCTTGAACACGGGTCGATCACTACTTGACTTTGGTGAATAAACATCTGTTAGGGATGGGAATTGAATTAAATATTATTGGTGTTTAATGACAGTTAACTGCCTCCCCGACTCATGGGGCAGGCGTTTGGAAGCTTAATTTAGCACTTAAATCTGATGTACTTCACTTGTTTTAGCATTAATGAGTGTAGGGGCTACAGTTGAAATTTCTGTGAGTGGAGATGACGAAGCCGTAACATCTGTCTAACATGAATTCTCACAACATTGATTTCATCTTTATTCAGTAGCCCTATGTCTATTTTATCTATAAGGCCAAAAAGTCTTGTCCTGTTAGCACCTTCTAAACCTGGATGGGCTGTTCTTTTTTCTAGTGCAGTATTTTTCACATTCAGCCAGTTGAACCAGAATTGATTTTTGTTGTATTTACTTTAGAGTTGCTCACCAACTCCAGAAATTTAACTCTGTTCCATTTGCGTATAATTACAAAGAGAATACCGATACCAATATATGTAAGAGCACTTCTTATATAAGACCTTCTGCCCATTGCAAATGGCACAATTAGGGACTTAAGCACAACGTGGTTGTCACAACATAACTATAAAAAGTCTCACCCCGGGAAATACACTGAACAAAAATATAAATGCAACACTTTTGTTTTTGCTCTCATTTTTCATGAGATAAACTCAAAGAACTAAAACATTTTCTATATACATAAAATAACCATTTCTCTCAAATATTGTTCACAAAGCAGCAGAATTTGGCAGTACATCCAACCGCAGACCACGTGTAACCACACCAGCTCAGGACCTCCACATCCAGCATGTTCACCTCCAAGATCATCTGAGACCAGCCACTCAGACAGCTGCTGCAACAATCAGTTTGCATAACCAAAGAATTTCTGCACAAACTGTCAAAAATCATCTCAGGGAAGCTCATCTGCATGCTCGTCGTCCTCATCGGGGTCTCGACCTGACTCGAGTGGGCAAATGCTCACATTCGATGGTGTCTGGCACGTTGGAGAGGTGTTCTCTTCATGGATGAATCCCGGTTTTCACTGTTCAGGGCAGACAGCATGTGTGGCGTTGTGTGGGTGAGCGGTTTTCTGATGTCAATGTTGTGGATGTCGTGGCCCATGGTGGCATTGGGGTTATGGTATGGGCAGGCATATGTTACGGACGACGAACACAGGTGCATTTTATTGATGGCATTGTGAATGCACAGAGATACCGTAATGAGATCCTGAGGCCCATTGTTGTGCCATTCATCCACGACCATCACCTCATGTTGCAGCATGACAAAGCACGACCCCATGTTGCAAAGATCTGTACACAATTCCACGAAGCTGAAAACATCCCAGTTCTTGCATGGTCAGCATACTCACCGGACCCACTGAGCATGTTTGGGATGCTCTGGATTGGCGTATACGACAGCGTGTTCCAGTTCCTGCCAATATCCAGAAACTTCGCACAGCCATTGAAGAGGAGTGGACCAACATTCCACAGGCCACGATCAACAACCTGATCTGAACTCTATGCGACGGTATGTGTTGCACTGCGTGAGGTAGTCACAGATTTACACAGATTTGTGAACAATATTTGAGAGAACTGGTTATTTTGTGTGTATAGATAATGTTTTAGATCTTTGCGTTCATTTCATAAAAAATGGAAGCAAAAACAAAAGTGTTGCGTTTATATTTTTGTTCAGTGTAGTTGGGTGGGAGCATGACACTTATTAATGCACAAAAATACAACATCGTTATTCAATGTCCTACATAAAAATATCAGAAAAAAATGCCTAATAGAAATAGTTTCACCACGGATTCAAGCGCTTCTCTTGAACATAAAAACTTTTCCTGTCCTGCTAATCCTACTGAGAATCAACAGTGCAATCCACAGCTCCACATTGCTTGTATTTAATCTTTTTTTTATTGTTAAAGAAAGAATAAAGTAAGAATAAATGTGTTCCGACTTTCCAGTCACCCAAGAAGAAAGTGTTAACGACAAAGCCAAATTTGAAGGCTTAAAAATATCAACAAGTTTATGATTTTGGGTGTCAAAATCAGGTAAATGAGCAGTATTCTCAGCTCAAGGACTGTGGGGGCGAGTCTGCTGAATGTGCTGAAGCCACGCTCACTCATGGGAGCACTCAAGCAGCCATTTTGAAACAACTGAAACGTCATCTCTAGCTTTCTGCTAGGGCTGTAGGGGTATACTCAGGGTGGCCTCAGCGTGTCATCAAGCCACCCTTTAGGGCCGCCCACAAAATCCTGGACTGAAAACTATTTAAAAACTGTTTTAACCTCGAACTCCACCAAACTGGAGTAAAAACAAGACCACAACTCCAGTATAAGACTATGCTTTCTTCTAATACAGTCTTCATTTGTTGTGTGTGTGTGTGTGTGTTTTTCTGAATGTACTGATTCATAAGCCAGATCTATTTTGAGTCTAATAAATCTGACCTTCCCAGCATGAGCATATGCAAGTGAGAAAATCACTTCAAATGAAATTGCAATCCTGCGGTGATCTTGCAAATGTATGGAGAGCTACTTTATTGTTAACTAACAGTTGCATGGCTGGGTTATTATTAAATGAATGCATTTATGAAGAAAATAGAACCACAGGTAGTCCCTTAATGCATTATAAAGTGTATTTAATGTGGGCATGAATGAAACATAAAAATGTATTGCAAATGTTCAGTAGACAAAGAAACCTTTCCAACTTGTTCACCTTCAGTCTTTTCATTCATAACACTGACCTGAGTTCATTGCAGATTTAGTGATTTCTATAAAGACACGACATAGTGGTTCTACTGAAATAAAGACAGGATGTCATGCTGGAAATCAGACGCAACAATTTCACTGATAGTGTGGAGTCGCTGAAGCATTGTGAAACGCTACACATCCTTGAAAGGGGGATATGACCCACAAATAGTCTGGTTACCTTTGCAAAATGGTTTCCGCTACTGTGTGCCACTCACCCGTGAAAACGCCGTCTCCCCTCCATGTGTCAATATACCCGCTGTTGACAGGTGAAATGAGTTGTGGTAGCTGCACCTTGTCAAGTCTGCTGTGATAACCGGGGACATCTGACGTAGATTCAAACCGTTAGCAGAAGACGTCTCCTTTCTCCGAATGAATGACTTTTCTTTTTTTCTTTTCTTTTTTTTTTTTTTTATAGCCACTGTGCATCCCTTCAAAAGGACTATTATGTGCAGAAGCATCTTGGGTAGAACTGACAATTGCTTGTCTCTGGGGGAATATGCAGAAGAGGAGCAGTGATGGTGTGAAAAAGATGAGGATGGCAGAAAAGGGACAGCAATTATACATGTTTTTCTGTGTGTTTTCATTAATACTCATGTTGAAGAGGGGAATAAATGAGAGAAGATCAGAAAGAGTTGGGCATATCCCATTTTAAAATTGACTTAATGCCGTGTTGTTTCCAAAACAAATATTTTTTTTTCCCATAATAATATATTTTCATGATTTAAATTGCTTTGTCTGAGAAATAGTACCAGTGTCCAGCATCTATTGAAGTAGGGATGAATGTTACCAACATGTAACTTGATCCCCAATGACTGTGGCGCTCCCTTTATACAAAACATTTCTTTCATTACACGTCAGGCTCTTGAATCAGGCTATAGGAGAGCAGAGGAAGCAACTTGGACACCGACAGCGTTGCGTTTCTCATCAAGGTGAAACGCTCTGTGCTACGATGTGAATCGGCATCAGTTTTGCAAAGAACAAACAGCAGCGCAGCGCGGGTGAAGCTGTTGTTCGGAGCACTAATCCTGCCAAAACAAGCTGCCACCCAATAATCAAACACATGCTGGATCGATGGTGGTGAAGACCAACATGTCAACACACCGAGTCTGTCCGATAGCGACCGATAGCACAACATCGAAATTGACCGACGCTGTCCTCAGGTTGTCAAGATCGGGTGGTAAAAACCGGGAGTGGGCACAAGAAAAACAAGCAGCTGTTTGAGGACTAATGTAACCTAAAACAAAGCCGCGTAAGCACAATCAGAAAGTGTATACGCAGCTATGAAAGAACACCAATTTGTCCTCCGTTTTGCTCTGCAGGGAGATGCCAGTTGCCTACTTTCCACAAACTAGAGGCCATAAGCATTTATCCTGACCATCCTCCAATAGCTGTTCCAGATGACGTAAAAAGAAAACTCACTTATGTAATTTATGTCTCTCATTACAGTAAAATGTTTATGAGTGAACAGCAGCTTCTAAACAGACCTTCCTCTTCTGATCCCGTTTGATACTGATGTAACCACAATGCAGCAGCTGCAGGTGCGACACACACACACACAGTAGTTCTTAGATGTTCCACATTCTCATAAACAGATATCACGGGCCGACTGTGTTTTCAGAAGTGTGCTATTTTTGTCCCATTGGGCTAAAGTGGTAGCCAGACAGTCCAGGACCAAATAATCACTTTCAGTGTGTGGCACGGAAACTGGCCCTTTCCGATGTCACTGATCCAAAGATGTGTGGGAGCGCTCGGGGTCATTATATCCCACTGGAAAGTTAATCTCGCACCAATTAGTTCCAACCCAGGAGGTACCAACGGGCACTGTGCTATGAGATGGTGGTATCCTTTGGGAACCCTCCTCCCACCTCTCTCTCCCACCTTTTTCCTTTGCACAGATCGACTTCTACACAATGAAGCACGGCCTTGCTTTCATACACACACACACTCTCCCTCTAAGGTTTTCTGTATTGATCCAGCCATCATTCTATTTTAGCTCTGCAATTATGTCTGGTGATATTACCGGGGGTGTTACATGACTCTTCTAATTGGTGTGTCAATATGATGTCAGAGTTTTTGCTGCTCTATGATTTGAGGCAGCAGTTAAGTGCATCTGATGTAGGTTTTTTTAATTGTTCAGATGATAATTTCTTCCTGGTCTTGTAGGTTAAGGATGCACTCATGCTTTAAATAACCAGGATACGTAGCCTGGTAATACCCATAAATACATTCTTTGACGTCATTTCAGAGTACTCACCATCCTTTAGTGCCTTTCATTTATTATTTTGTAAGAACTGGCACAAGTTACTACCAACTGCTTCTTTCATTACAATTAAACTTTTATTTAAAGCCAAATTTCAGTCCTAGAACATCCAAAACATAATTCACTTGCGTATGTAAAACATCTGACAATCTGGAAATTTGTTAAAGATTTTAACATGCTCGAGTTGCAAGTCAGTGTGAGTTGTTTAAAAAAAATACAAGCTGTCTTTCTATATTGCTGTCTAAATTACATTTAAGATAGGAAGTTTAGGTGCTCCAAATTGGAAGCTGTCTGGCACAGCTATCAAGACTCTTGTCAAGTTGATGTGGTGATTTTCTCTCCACCCTTCTGCGTCTGCTTTCACTTTTCTTCGCTCTTTATTTTGCTCCCTTGTTTATCCCACTTCCCTTCATTTCATCATTGCTTGATTTCTCACTCCCAGCCCCTGTTCCCGCTGTCTCCCTCTTCGCTTTTCTCTCAGCAACTATTTTCACACGT
Organism: Larimichthys crocea; assembly: GCF_000972845.2. NCBI lineage: Eukaryota > Metazoa > Chordata > Actinopteri > Sciaenidae > Larimichthys > Larimichthys crocea. The sequence goes on from NC_040013.1 coordinate 8,783,622, forward strand.
CTGTGTGACATGACCGGGGGGCCTGTAAACGGAGAAAGTGACAGATGCAGATGAGTGTGTGACAGAGTTGTTCAGGACTGCTCTCTTACACATTGCCCTCCAACATGGAGGTCTGTCATGCATTTAGTATTGATATTATTGTTCAAGTGCATTCAAGACATGCTGTAGTATTGATATTATTGTTCAAGTGCATTCAAGACATGCTGGCATAAAACTGTGAGCCCTTTTAGGGTCTATTTATGGATGAAATACTGATAAATATATAATATTTATAAAAAAAAGTTGTCCGCAAATGTGAGGTGTTAAACTGTTTTGCCAATTTCTGTGTTGATTAAAAGAAAGAGGTGTAATCGAAACGACATACTCACAGGAAAGGATAGTGAGCCACAATATGCCATAATCCATTTGAGAGTTTTCCTCTTAAAATAAAAACAAATATCTCAGATATTGGATTAAATTACCATTAAATTTGGCACAAATATCCATGATCCCCACAGGATGAATCCTAATGTTTTGCTTATCCCCTGTGTTTTCATCAGCATTATGAATAGGTCAACGTTTTACCTTATCCTGTAAAATATCTCAGCATTTAAAATTTAATATCAAGAGTCATGGTTCCCAGATGATGGATCCCAATGACTTTGGTGATCCCCAACTTTTACTCCAGTGCCATCATCAGGTTGACATTTGTGATCAAGTGGCTTGGCTCAGACAGTGATATCCCCTTTAGACTGAATCATGGTAACTTTGATTATTCTGATTATTCATTTTCCAACACTTGTCTAATGGCTAATGATGAACAGCTAAACATAAGCATTGTCCATGTGAGCGCAGCCTCATAGAGCTTGACTCTAATGTCAGTTGTCTGTACATTGATATATCTGCTGTGGTATCACAGTTTCATTGCAATCACAATAAACCAATGTGTTATTTGCTAGTAATAATGCATGATTCAATTCTAAATACACAGGTAATAATTGATTACAAATGATTACGTATGTAATTAGAGTAGGTTATTTGTAAAAATACAGCCAAGTTATATAGTAATCACTATCTAATTACCACTCTTCTTATATTGTTAAAAGTAATACCTCACAAGAGTGTTGTAAATACTAAGTCACCACTGGACCATAAAATAAAGTGCCTCGGAGTGTGCTCGTTTCATGGATTCTATGAGACTGTGTTGTCCTTTTTTTAACATAATTTTCTCCGTGGAGGCAAAATAGCCTCAGCAAATTTAACAGTAAGTACTTACAGAAATAGGGCTCCACCTATCAGCCTAGAAACAAATGTTTGATGTATAGACCTAAAAATAAAGACTGCATTTATTTCCCAACCCACTTCTTAACAAGTTCTTTTTCTTCTTCTCCATTTTTTCTCCATTTCCATCCGCTTCTCCAGCCTAATTTTTTTTGGGCTCGTGGCTGCTGGCTGCTACAGCTATGAGGGCATTGTACATGGGGCCCCTCTAGACACAGAGATGTGCTTATGTAGAGAATAGCTCATGCACCACTGGAGAATTTAGCTGTCTTTGCCAGCCAAGCCTCCTCATGGCAGATTTGTCTGCTCACTTATTGTGTCTAATACCTTTTGCTGGCTAAGGACCTGCCTAGCCTGCATTGAGACCGACTTAGCAGGTTTCCCTCAAGACTTAGATGATGTTATTGTCATGTAAGGAGGCTACTTCTGCTGTCACTGACAGTGAGAGCAAGGGAGGAACTTTCAGCGATCACCACTTTTTTTTATCTTGTTATATTGCCAGATGGAAGTGAGCTAACATGTCTGACACAAACAAGATACTTCCAGTCAAATTTCACTGTCAAAAGCTATCTTGTGCTACAATCACAAGGCAGTCAGTACTTCAAAAATATGCCTTTATTTCATTTTTTTTTAGTACTTACAGGGGCAATTAAGAGCGTTCCCTAGTATACTGCAGTGTGGGGCAGAAAGTGTGTAGACGTATACTGTTATTACTTTAAGAAATGTTTAGCGTCTTGTCATACAGAACAACTCTCATGCTGGCAGAGAAGTGAATAGGGATGAGTCAGAAATTTAAAAATAACGCACTTTCTCACTAATAAGTTCCCTCCCCCTGCTGACTCTCACACATTCTCACTCACAGTTTGTTCTTTTGTGTCCCCATAACACTTGCACATCACATATGGAGATTTTTGAACAAGTTAACTCTGAAAGAGTCAGTGGTGGAGGAAGTACTTTATTACAAGTAAAAGTCCCCCATTACAAAGTGAGTATGTAAGTACTGGCATTAATCATTCAATTCAATTTATGGGTCACATATAATCATCAAAGAATGGAACTAAAATACTTATTGTGTAGCTATTTCAAATGACTAAATCTATTTGGATTATGTCTGTTGGTGTATTAATGTGTAGCAATTACTTTAAAATTGCAACTGGTAAAGTTGGGGCTTATTTTCACTACTTTATATACTGCTGGGTGGCTTAAGCTGTGATAATCATCCCAGCAATCATCATTACAATCATCATCATCATAATACATCCCTATTTGTTGATTATAATTTGTATTATTAATCTGAATCGACACATAACTGGTAATAAAGGCTGTCGTATAAATGTAGAGGAGTAAAAAAGTACAATATTTCCCACTGGAATGTAGTAGAGTAGAAGTAAAAAAAATGACACCTCAAAAGCAAGTATTCACTTGGTATTCAGTTAGATTAAATAGTTTTGTGTAAACATTACCATGACTTGAAATATGCTCAATAATTAAAAGTGCTTATTGTGTGCTGTCTATAACTTCAAAACTTTATGGCTGAAGGTCTAACGCAGACACAGCCCATAGCATATGAATCATTAAAATCAGTTTTCATAATTTCCAAGACATGTAAGTGAAGGCTGTGTACTGTATCTCTCGGCGTGAACTCTATTTCAACCTCATCCTTGAGAGAGTTCTCCTGTAATTGAAATAGGGATAGTGTCCCCAAGGCCGGCACCATCACCTCATCCTCTATATACAAATGGATTGTTAAATGGACATCCAGCAAATGTTTGAGTTGATTTTTGTCACCCACAATCTGTCAGGTTGAACATCCGTCAGTGGACATATTGATTTAGCAATATGGGTGAGATTGGCTGGGAGTTAGGAAGCAGTACATCAAACCACAAATCAAGAGTTCGGAGAACATTCCAGAACAGGTAGTGCGAGACTGAATCGTGACTGAAAATGCAAGTTTCTCTTACAAGCGAGGTACTGTGGTTGGGTAGAACAAATATTAGCAGGGGCAGACAAGAAACCTAAACACATCATGACCATAAGAATGATCTGTTTAAAGTAAATGCTATGGTGCGGTATCGGTCATTCATAAAATAGTTTGAACACTCAAGCCTCCAACTGTGACTTTTCAAAGCAACATGAGCCACCAGCAGGGCTTAGAATGAGGACCCATACTGCAGGTGCATTGGTCAAAAAGTACCAAATTAATTTAAATGTCAAGGAAAATGGTCTAGGAGTTGACATTTCTATTAATGCCATGTGAGTGAGAACATGAATGAAATTCTGGTGTCGAGGCAAATGAAGTGATTTGATTTGCACAGGTGTCTTATGCAGAGAAAATCAATTCATGTTCACTTTTTCAAAAGGATTAAAATAGTCTTTGCTCTCACTACTTTCTTTCAGGTTCCAAGTGCATTGAGTAGTTTCGCTCAGAACAGTGTCCAACTGCAGATAATGATGGACCAAGATTAGCTCAGATCTGTTGATGAACCAGTCCGATTTGTTCAATCACAACCAATCAAGTAGAATTATACAAGACTTCTGTCTTTTGCCAGCCAAGCAGTACAGGAGTTATATGCTTTTGTATTATGAATTCGGTGGCTGCATCTACTTGAACTCATGCTTTCGGAATGAGAATACCATTTTTCTGGTCCTAATTGGGTCGATTTGCCTTTGAACCTGTCACTGTGCTGCAGGCAGAACCTTCTTTGGATATTTTCAAATTTAAGTAGACACCTACAAAGAGCAGGCACACACTGACACAGCAAGTAGAACTCCTACACAAACACGCTCATGCACATCAAGCATACACGTATTCATAGATTTGCGCACACATGCGCGCACACACATAGGAAGCACTCATCTGAGGAGTTTGACTTTAGCAGATTGTCAGCCTTTGCAGACAGAGACACATCAACATCACACGACTCTCACCCCCCCCCATGACAGGCGTCTCCATGGCACCCCTCAGATCACTGTGGCGCCACCACGGCAGCTCCTTACATTTCAATCTCCCCTCTCTTCTTCCCCAACAGCTTGAGCATTGGGGTCTAGAAATATGTTTCAGAGCAGAGCATGGCTTTGCGTGCACATATACACGCAAACTTTGAGAAGAAGGGAACATCACCATTTTGCATTCCTGCAGTGTTAAAATGGGACACAGTCAGGCTAGGGGAGCATATCACATCAATGTGAGTATTGTACATTACCTCATACTGGGTCACGCCAGCACAGCACATCCTGATGACCAGCAAAACCTCAATGACTTTTTCTTTTCATTGTGCAGTGAAGAATAATTTCATTTAAACATTACGTTGTAATAGGTTCTTCACTAGAATAAAAGATAAGACGGAATTAGTCTTGAGATATGATTAAAAAATATCAGATGCTTATTGCGTCTCACAGTTTAAAGGTATATAAGGTAGACTGAATCCCCGAAATGGCCCGCAGGTATGAATAAGTGTGAGTGATGCGTCTAATCCCAATGTACGCCCTCCCAGACTCAGACACTTTGATGCTCGCTTCCGATAATTCGAGATGGGCTCAGGGCTGTCCAACTGTGGAATTGGCACGTGCATTAAGTCTCTTACGGAAGACTTCTCAATTCCTTTATGCACACTTTCAGTAAGTTGTAAGAATTTGTGGAGTTGGCATAAATAGTGCACTAACCAGCACAGTGTGTGGCCGTTCATCCTGGCATAGCATGATGACAGTTTCCAAAAATGTTTGTATTTGACCCAACCAGTGTTTAGTGTACATGCTGAACAGATAGCAAACAGGAAACTGCAGTCTCTTAAAGTCAGCTTGAAAGATCCTGACTTTACAGACCATAGAAGTTCCTCTGACCTTTAACAACAACATTTGATTAAGTTCTATCTTCTCTTTTTCATTTCAGGACCTTACACTGACCACCTTACCATCTCATCTTGCACACATTCAGCATTAGGTTGTTTCTTTTAAAGCACAGTTCAATTTACAATGAATGGTGAAGAGTTTATTAGTTTGAAATATCTTGTCTGTCTCTGTATGCAGTTAAATGTAGATTGAAAGGGAATTCTGTTTTTTATTTACATTTAGGCAGCATCCCAACTTTTGTGGAATCAGGTTTGTAGGTTTACTTCCAAAGAGACATCTTCAGAATAAGACTGGCACTGCCAAATTCAGATTTCGTTGACTCTGTTGTATTGTTACTCAACAGCCCGCAGGTAAAAAACTAAAACTAGCATAGTATTCTACATGGTTGTGACAAAAAGAATATATATCGTTTTATTGTTTGTTACTCCTCTTCATATGTACTCATTTTCAATTAACTGCTGGACTGAAAGCACAATTAATTTCGCTATACCACATTCATTTTGAACGTCGAATAAAGGTATATAACACTGACTATTTCTATCCATTACAATTCTTCCTGCCCCTATATTTTTTCTGCCCAGTAAATAATACCTTAAATAGTGACACAAATAAATAAGTACAGAGCAAGAAGGTTGCTCAAACAATACATGATGGATTTTGCTTTCATTTCAGTGCAGTAAAGATGTAGCACCGCCCTCGCCTCTCTCAAGGTTTGAAAACATGTTATTGATTTTAGTGTTGCTGTTCCATGCAGCCTGATAGTGGCAGATTTCTGAGGGCACTGATGAGTGAAGGCCCTCGACATGGCCTCTTGTGTTAGTGGGAAATGAACCCAACAAGGAAGCTGGAGAGCACCAGTTTGAATTCCCTTGAGGATGTCAGTTCACATGTTGTGACCTTGAAGAGGGCGGTTCCATTTGTGCCTGCATGGTTAAGATCACTAGATCTGTGTGTGATTATTTAGTTTCAAAGAGGTTTGTAGATATTTGAGGTGTTAGTTCTCTGTGTACTATGAATTAGTTGCCTGATATTATAATTGTTAACCTGTTTCACTCTATTTCCAGTCAAATTGGTAGAGTTGAATCAAAGATCTGGACTCAGGACTTAAAAAAATAAGAATATACATGTAAGGAATTACTGTGCTTGCTGTCCATGTTTTTGTCCATTCAGCTCATCTTGCACTGAATGCATTTGGAGTTTGCATACGTAGACTCTTCCCAAACATCTGCACAGTCGTACAAATGTGCGCACGTTCAACAGGGAGATAAATGATGATGTCAAACCAGGGGAACACAGTCTTTGTACAGCTTGTTCACTGAGCTTTAATCATATCTGGCTGTGGAAAGCACTGTACTTACTTTCCATGCATTTGTTTTCTGTAAATACAAAGTTTTAGTTTGATGTCAAAGAGTTGCTCACTCAATGACACTGGTCGATATTACTATATTATTATGTTCATCATTTTCTGGTGCCTTTTCAAAATCCTATACACATTTCCTCTCTTCTAAGATTCGAACAACAGTAGCTGGTGGCATTCAAAATTTGAGTCATGCTGTCAGATCGTGTATTATCGAGTGTTAACATATTGTGTTTAGGAATGAGCGTGTAGGATGCATTGTCGCCCTCTTAGCTGAGTGGGTCCTGATTTTTTTTTTTGTTTGTTTGTGTGTGTATGTGTGTGTGTGTTTACACAGCCCATAATGCCACTGAACTGTCCCTCAGAGTAATTAAGAGCTTACTCCATGATCCACTCAGGCAACACAGGGGATTGGCTCCACTCAATACAACCAGGATTCCATCACCAGACTAACGAACAAGGAGCCAAAACATTGTGTGTTATGCTATAGACAATCAATTTCTTCATATTGTTCTTCTTTAATCACATTTACAATAGTCTGTTATGAATGGGACTGGTGAGATGCAGGGAAGGCCAGTTTCAATCAGTTGAATGTGTGGATCTATGTAGCAGCAGAGGTATAATGATGGAAATTGAGGACGGAAATCAAGGAAATGGGACTCTGAATGCATGGCAGAGAGACTGTGGCTGATTGACCTACCAGTCCCTCCACTTACTGTTTGTATAAATGGACAGCATTCTGTACCTTGGCATATACTTTCTTTCATTAACTAAAGAATAACATAGCAACTAAATAGATGTTTGTTCAAACATGGGTACATCTGCCTCTTTACAAATGTGACCTTTTAGCTTATCTAAACTCACAACTCTCAATACTGTTCTGAGTGGACAGCAGGGCATTTTCTTTGATTTACCAGCAGTTGTTCTGCTGTAGCTGTTGCTGCTACCGCAATCCCCTAACCAGGAGAGAATTTCTGGATGGGCACATTCAAATTAGGTTCCGGCTCATTCTTTTGGTGCGTTATTTGCAATGCACATCCCCTTGTCAGACATGTTGTTCGGGTCAGTGGCTGGGCAGATGGCAGGTCCTTGTTGGAACAGACACTCGCTCATTGCCTATGTCATTCCATCTCACAAGCTTCCAAGTGCCATAAGAGTAAACTACATTAGACATACGGCTGCCTGAGATAGAGATCAATTGAAAATATCAGTGCTGCAGCATCTTGGTTTATACATTTCCTTCTTGTTGGCCTGTTCTTTCAAGATGTTTTTGGATTTTGCTCAGGACAGTTCTTGATTCTTCCCAAGGTTGGCACAGCTTTTGCCATCCACCAGTGCATTTTTTAAACTACCTTCAGCACTCTTGGTGGAATCCGGTTTGGCTTATGCGGTTATTCTCTCTTCTAGGAACAGATTCTTTTGTCTTCTGCACAGAGCAGAGGCCTCTGGTGGTTGACCAATCTCAGAGAATGATACAGGCCTTAATAAATACCCCAATGGGTACTTGCGTCCCATAGGTGTCCAAAGGATGCACATGGATGTGTGGTTGGCTTCTCAAGGTGTTTTTTCCAATTTGAAGGCAGTGCGAGGTTGGAGTTTTTGTTGTTGTTGGCCTGCTTGCAGTATTACACGAGTGTGTTCAGGCACAGTTAGCCTGTCACTTTGTGCTCCTGTTCCCATTATAAAAGAGTACTAGTGACAGTCCACTCGTTGTATGTCCTAGTGTCGCAGCCTTGTATTTATTTATTAGTTTATTAGTCAGGCACAATGCAAAAATAACTCTAACCACAGCTAACGAGGATCAGGATGTTCTCCTTAAAAAGGTAATAACAAAGTATTATCAATATCAAGAATATGTGGGGTAAATTGAGCACAAAATTAATAGTTACATTCTCATACATGATGTGATCATATAAATATTACAATGTTCCCTCGTTTGTGTGTGCATGCATTACCATTAGAGGATAAAGCAGCAAAGACAGCGAGGGTTACAATGCATGAGCCATATTTTAAAGGAACCCCCCATCCCAAATGGATTTTAACCCATTAGACATTAGAATTGGCATTTACAGTACGAGGGATTTAGCATACATGCCACCCAATGTGCGAAGGCTCAGTCCTTGCTTCAGCTGTCTCTCTCAAATAAAGCTTGAAAAGGCAACTTCATAGCTCGCTTCTTAGCAGAGGGCGAAGTCTGTAATTAGCTTAGATTGATGGCATTTTACTTAAGGTTTCAATAAGAAAAACCGAACTTCTCCCAGTACATAATATCTCAATCAATGGGAGTCTCAAATCAAAGTCTGTGGATTGTTGGTTAATAATGACTGTCAGAAAGATGGATGGATCTTTGAATTCCTCCGGTTGTTACCACTTTTATTGTCAGAACAACTCGTGTTATGAAGAAGAAAGAGTTAGGCACGAACAAGCTTATGGCTACAGATAGATTTGTGTGTACGGACACACATGGATCCACACTGTCCCCTGAGCTCACACCAATTTGAAATAGGCAAGGTTATTCATAAAGAGATAGATGTTGCTTTTTGTTTCGGCTGTCATTTGACAATCCATCTTAATGCATGATAATACTCGCCTGTTGGGTTTTTCCCTGTTCCAGGCTCCACACGAATGCATCCAGTTTGTCTGTTACAGACAACTGATGATTAAGACAAATTACTACTTACAGGTGGCTTACTGTACTTCCTTGTGGTCCGAGAGGTGAAAAAAGGCCATGATATTTAAACATAAGGCATTGTTCAGGTGCTATATGTGAGATTCAGGGAAAAGCACAATTGGGTTAAAACGATTGACCATTTTTTTAATACAAGCTCTATGAATCCTCTCTGCAGGATTAACAGTGGTGCAAAATTAATTTATGCAAATAGCCCGGTTTTATTGTGAAATGAAATAAAATTAACCTAATGGGCCACATATATACATCAGTTAAAGTAATTTTGTTATACCATTGATTGTACCACACATATCTGCTTTTTGCACAATAAAATGAGAGGATTTATTGGGAGCATCTTAATGGAAGGTTTATTGCTATTCCAATCTTATTCAAGGCTTGTCTTCCTCTAACATTTAGCATGGACAATTTACAAGACTCTAATAGAAAAGACAAGTGTGGCATGTTAAATATCCCGCACCTTATCAACACGGGGTGTGACTGGTATATGGTGAAGCATTACAATGTTTCCCCGTTGATACCAAATCAATACCATGACACGTGTAACCGAACATGCCTTGACCGTAATGTCCTCTTAATTAAATGTGATGCAGTATCTGCTGAAATTGCAGTTGTGCTCTGTTCGCGGCAGCTTTACTTGGCCAGTGAAAATATTGATAGTCTATATCTATACCATCTCACTCTATACAGGGCATCTCTGTCTAGTGGGTGACTTTCAGGAGGACAAATGATTTAAGTAACGGAGTCTCTGTATACAAAGCATCTTTGCTACATTTATAAATGTACAGAAATGACCTTAGATCTAAATATCCATATCGAAAAGAGTTTGAATGAATACTATTTTACTACAGACTTCACACTGAAATCATTTAGTTTTGTGCTGCCGTAAAATAAACTTTATATTCCATGTATGTAATGGTAAACTTGCTTGTGACAGATTTTTACAAGAGTGGGAAAATGGTATGCATTGTGAAACAGTCAGCTCCCTGTATAGTAACAGGACAGAAGCAGTCGGATGTGCTGATGCCCGATGTATAGTTGGGCATTTTTTCCTGCTAATGAATGACACATAAGTGGAGGCTTGTAAAACTTGCATTGTCATGATCGGCAGACATGTCCTTGTTACTGTCTGTGTATTGTCAGGCACAGAATGTGCTTGTTGCCAGAGGACAGGAGGACTTTTTGGTATTATTCTGTCTGACTGTCATGTTCACTGCTGCAGAAATGCAGAATTAAGCATGGTCAAATAGAGCTAATTCAATAATGGGATCGCTCCCCAAAAGCAAAAAAAGTGCAGAATAGTGACGTATGCGGATAATTGTTTGACATGACTAATTGTTAAGCCAGTATTACTCAGCGTGAACACTGGAGGCTCTGGATTATGATCGTGCACGCTGCTCAGTATGGTTTTAATAGCATGTTAACAACTACCAAAAGGAGGTTTTAGAGGAGTATAAAAATGTCTGTTTTGCTTTTTAATGAAAAATGTTTTTAATGGATTGTGTGGATATAGGCACACAAGTCATAATGAGGATTTTCTCCTCTTTTGCCATTGCACCTAATGCCTCTAACCCTTCAATGCCTCGTTGACTGAGAATGGCCATCATCCACCCTTCATCCTGATCTCATTTATCTTTTTACAATCTGCACTCATACATGTCAGGTCATCAGCCTGTTTGTCCTCCCCCCTATTGTTAGCCTGAGATGAGTCCAACAGCCCACTGTGATGCTGGATAAATACAATCCCATCTGGGATTCAGCTCAAGAGTGAACGGAGTAACTGGAGATTAGAGGGCAGTTGTTGCTGTAAACTGCCACCTATCTAAGCAAAAATGTATTCATTGTCAATGTGTTGGCGTTACTTATCTTAATAAAGTTTGGGCAAGGTGATTAGCTGTAATCCCAGGGATTAATTATATGATTAGATCATATTATCACACTAGACAACCTTTTATGAGAGCGCAACTGTGTGAATCATGCAAAATGTAGGGCTGTGTGATCCTTCACATAACAATGCTTGGTGATGTGTCAGGGTTTTTGTACTCTCTGTCTTGTGTAACCTCACTTTAAAAATATATTGAACGGACTGTGGAAAATATGAAGCAGAGGTTTTATTTTGGCCAACATCAGCAACAAAAACATAAATGACGCATTTTTCAGGTGTAATAATAAGTAATAATGCTTAAGTTGCCAGTGTCTTCGGTGATCTGTAAGCAATCCTAACGCTGCATAATTTGCACACCATCCCGTCTACAGATCTTTTTTTTACTACTGCATGCATGGTTATCTTCAATCAAGTCACACCCTGCCAGACAAAACAAACCTTACTTTCACCATTTACTTGATATAGCAATGGCTTAGAGAGACGAATGGAGAAATTGACCCCCAGGGGTAGTTGCTCAATGTCGAGGTCACTGGAGAGTTGTCAGAGCTACAAGGAAAAATCCATTATTGAGGTAAGAGAAAGGTGTAATATTTGCCATTCTCAAATGAACAGCAGCAATTTTTTTTCCCCCATTGGTCAGGTGTACACCCTTTGGGAGTTTTATCTGACCATGGCCCTCTGTTTTTAGAGGGAAAATGTGCAGTAGTCTCAGTATTTTATTTCTCTCTTTTGTATTTAAAAAAGGCCTGGAGGGAATATAAACTAAGAATGAACAAATAATTTCTAAATATGCGGCACTGCATGAATTTTAGGTAATGAAGGAGACTTCTAAAACTTTGAAGATACACTTCTACAAAGGTGCAGATGCAGGTTTCTCTTATATATAATGATGATAATAATAATAATACTCATATATAATGATATAATGATGGATAATTCATGCATCATAAACAATCCTGGACTGATATCTGAAACAGTTCAAACAAAAACTGATAACCTTCATCACAGGACTGTTGTATTAGACTGCATTAGGTTTAGCAAGATGTGCCTGATAAACTAGGAACCAAGTGTATCTCAACTAGTTCTCATCTTGTCATATAAACATATAACATAAACAGGCTATCTTGATAAGTATTGCTTAAATGTGGTTATTAAAGAACTGAGTCCAGTAGCAGGACATTAGACATACAGCAAGTTCTTATCACTTAGTGAACCATGGACATATCTGTTTTTATTATTATTAATTACTGCCACATTACCTCAGCCTATTGACTTGTTTTTAATCATACTCATGTAGGTTAAATGACATGTTAATATGCTGGTTATGTGTTCAAAACTCTACTGTCAAGAAGGTATTATTTCAAAATAAAAGGATCTAGTGAAGAGTCCGTGACCCTTTTTTTATCACAGGCCTATTGCGTAATGAGATGAAATGATTGCACAAGAGAGACATTTAAAACTGGGTTACACTGACAGTTCCCTCTGTGAACTGCTTTGACAAACATTCAAAATTTAATCTGTTTATATTTAGCTGCTTCATGATTGAATAATGCAGCCCTTTTACATGCAAAAACAACTGCAGGGTGTCAGCGATAATGAAAAATGGATACATGCAACTTAGTTCCACAGAAAAAGTTCTCCTCTGCGTTTCACTTTTGCAAACTCCGCCACCCAAATCCATCATTAACAACATTAAATCCATAAGACATCAACCAACCTGAGGAGGAATGAAGGGAAAAGGCAGCGGAATAGCTTACGATTAATTCCATCACTAGCTAAATCCGTTTGTAAAGATTTATGGATTTGTAATTAGCATAAACATGAAGGAGATCAATAACAATGACATTATCTCTGCTGAACTAATCGCTTTATTCACACATCAAAACAAGGCAGAGTAAATCTTTTGTATAATGCCAACAATGTTTTAGGGTGTTAAGATACTTTGACAGCAAAGTGTCGCAATAGCAAGAGCCCACACAGATTTAGGATGTTTTTATCCAGGCATTAGGGTAATCTTATGTCAAATCAAGACACTGGCTGACATCAGTCTACTGTCAAAATGTATTAAAATGAAGGACAAAGATTAAAAGGGAAAATGCATGTCATATCAGCCGCAGCCATTTTGCAGGACTCTCTGGGAAACATCTTCAGAGCAAACCTTCCTAACAGGCCAAACAAATACTACAAAGAGCAATTATTGTGTCACATCCAGACTACCTGAGATAGCGAAGAATTGCTGTGCCATCTTGTGGATGGCACCGCTGTGCCCGAGACCGCTTTAGAGGAAATCTCTGCACCATCTCTTGATTGACACGGTGTCATCTCCTTGTCAAGCAGAGGAATAGAGCTCAAGGGTCGGATTCCCTGACGGCTCGGAGCCTGCGGAGAAATGCCAGGGTGCCGGCAGGCACTTGTGTTTTTAATAGAAACCGGTCAAAAAAAGATCTGTCACTTCCTCATTCACCATTTGGGTGACTTCTGGAGACCATTAAGATCTACTTTTCACCTCCCTTAACATGCTACCACAAAACTACCCAAGGCACTCACTAACAGGAGTTGTTGCACCTGTTTTAAAGGAGAGCTCAGTTTTCAGATAGTTACTCATTTTAAGGGATGACTTGCAAATGTTATGCAAGAGCATCTGTCTGCATTTACATATCACAGTGTGCATGTGTGTGCGTACACGTAGATGCATGTACCTAACACACAGACTGTGCAAGGGACCAGATAAATTATGTTTGTGGACTGTTGATTAATGAGCTTACCGCGCTGAAGTTGTTTTCACAAATTTGTGTAAACTATATGATGAGGAACACAGCGAAGAAATATAGCAGCTCCGTGTGTGTGTGTGTGTGGTGTGTGTAGGCATGAGGTTGTCAGAGACAGACAAAGTGAGAGGAAGAAGTAAGTGGTTGAGTGAGTGAGTAATAGAAAATGAGACTCTTGATCATGAAGTACGCTGTATGCAGGTATTATTTCATCCTCAAATGAGAGTCACTATCTCTTCCTCTGCTATATGAGAGTCTGTTTCACAATATAATGTGTGCAATTAGGCCTTGGTCATGAATAATGTTTAATTTATTATCTCAACAGCTGTCACTGTTTGAACCAGAAACGCATGAGTTGCTAAATTTGCTCGAGAGCTGATGTAAAAGGAACAATAAGTCTTGGTCGAATGGAGGTTCCTACATGATTATTCTTGTGTTATGTAATTAACCAGTAATGAAGAAGATGAGGGACTTGCTGTGTAAAGTGTCAGAAATTGCACTGTGGTTTTGGTTTACCACCCTGGGTTGTGTCATTAGGTCTGTTTGTTTGGAGTTACAGGTGTGCTGACCACCTATAATGACCACATGCATGGAGTAAACAATTGCCCCGCTTCCACTGCCATCCGTAGATGTGAAATAATCATGCCTCACTTTTCCCGCTGTGGCAGTACTAAGAGCTCAGAACCCCTTTGCAAGTTACTGCATGCTGTGGAGCTCTGTGTGTCAGACAAAAAGCCTTTTTAAAAAACCTTTTTGTGGCTATAGATGGAGCAGTGCAAAATGTAATAAATTGGCTCAAGTTATGTCCCCTGAGCGAGCGTTTGTTAGGTATGAAGACCAAAAGTTTGAAAGACTGAAAGAGTGGACTTACCAGACCTCTGTAGCCCACTTATCATCTCTGCGTGACGCTTAAGGCTCAAGGCTGAATTAGTCACTACAAGCAGAACTGTAGAGAGTTGCATTGTGGGTAATGTAGGCGCCGGGTTTTCACTAATACATAGATCTTGGTGTGGGTGGAGGGCCAATCCGGTGGCAGCCCACCCTGCAGACTGCTCTGCCCAGCACAGCGCAGTTGCTCTCAAGCTGGGTGGTGGTTCTTTAATTTATTGCTGAAATTCACTGTTTACTTGGATTTTGGGGTGATTATGGCTCACTAGTTGTTGTTGTAGAAATGTTATCATTGAACATGCACTTTATGTTGTGTAATTTCTAAATCATATCTTAAATATTAGTTAAAGATTTAGCAAATGACTTGGAACTTGCACACCTATCCGCTCCCTAAAGGTGTGACAAAATGTTTGCCAAAGAAAACACACATTATCCCTGCTGCTTGTATTTTAATGACAGTGTAATAGCTGTGTTATAAATCTTCACAAGTTAGAAAGTGAAAAGCACTCCGAATTCCTTCTAAACTTTCCCGATCATGCTCTTGGATAATCCATCCTGTCATTTAGAGCAGCGACCCTCTTGCAAACGTGTGCAGAAATTCTTTCAAACAAAGTGAAATCCAACTCTGGCTCAGCTATCTTCCTCAATGATAGCTGATGATTCCTCTTTTCGTCGACTTGTTGGAGAGGACCACTCACACAGGAGATAGCAAGCTGTGGCGTCGGGCCATGAACTTGGCTGCATTTGCTGACTCAGAAAAGGACATTAGCATACAGCTGCCATTAGCCAGGCTGCAGCTGCTACGGATGCCTTCCTTAGTTTGCTAAAGGGAAGAGGTAGTATGTTAACTCATGTGGGTGTGACAGAGGGTTCATAAGGCGTGTGCTTTCAGTCCACAGAGACCTTTGCTGACGCCTTCACCCTGTCCTGATGACTGATATTGTGGTGTTCTTATGAAACACTATTTGCAAACCTTAAGAATGGTCTGCTGTATGAATGGAATGATATATGGCACACAGAAAATGTAAATATGGAAACACCCCCAGGCTTTCACACATGCATGCAGACAAAAAGACATAAATTTATATGTTTTTCGGAAATATGGTCTCAGCAAATAGAGTTTCGTTTAGCAGTGCCTTTTGAATTGATTTCTGCTTGTTTCCAATCTACTCTGAGAAAGCCATCTTTTCATGTCTAGTTGAGGCTGAATCACATTCTGTCAGGGTTGAGGTGATGTTGCAGGCAGATTGCTTATCCGTCAGGATCACGGCAGACACAAACAGGTTGCTGATGCTGCTGCTTAAACCTGTCTCAGTCAGGCCTTGATTATCAAATCTGTCCCTGTCTCCCATGATATATTGACAGCATTGCATTTGTCTCCTCCTTCCCCTACAAAGCTGAATTCCTGACCAATCCTGTGCCTGGTTACCGGCCCATCATAAAGAATGTATGACAGGACCTTAGAGCAGTGAGAGATGGCTTCGGTGAAGTCGGTAGGGCTTGTGAAGGTGGAATAACGCAGGTGTGTCAGCACATGGCAGCTTGACTTACGGCCTTGATTTCTTTCACAATCACCTTGAAATCTCCGACTGTGGACACTGCTTGGGAAGTTGCTGAAATGAGCATGAAATAGATAGAAATTCTGTAATCTGGTGGTTATTAAGGTTGAAGGAGGAAGGCCAAGCAAGTTCAGATTGAATTTAACACCCCCACAATTCACATGCAGGGTTTGCAGAAGCAGATGTTGTCAGTCAAATCCATGTCTTTGAACTCATTAAGATTTAATATGGCTATTTTGGGGCATCTCTCAAGAATGCGGATTATATCTAATTTGATTACTCTACAAAAGTCTAGCTTTTTTGTTTGTCAGTTTAGTTTTGTCTATGACCACCAGAGAAACAGATGGGCTACATACGTCAAACCCATTTATCAGAGAGGTAGAATTCCGAGAAAACGTTGATTGGTCATGGTTGGAAAACCTCTTCTCTTCACAAATTGTGATCTCCAGAGATAAACCTCAGGCCTAGATCAATACAATCAGCGGGACAGTGACGTCAAAACTAATTAAGATTGCTTGTGTGGCACAATGGTACCAATCTGTGCTGGGTGGGCCCAGTGTCAGCATGGGCTACCACAAGGTTATTTTTCTTCCATTGTTTGAGGCTTAGAGACACCTCCAGAGGGATCCCTGCAGCCAAGACACTATTATCTGGCTCGGGTTTGGGACAATCACACTGTCCCTCTCTCATTTCTTGTAAAGGTCCCTCTTCAATTAATCTCAGAGCCAAATCTTTTTACGCTCTCCTGTACGGACCCCCATGAAAAGAGACTTTTTCAAAGCAGCCTGCGAACAGGTTGGCTTTCTGTGTTGAAAGGGAACAAAGAGGGATTATGTCATATAGACTAAACTAGGGAAGAGAGGATGTAGCTGGGTGACTCTGATTATGTCCAGATAAAGTAGTGTTGTCACGTCTGACAGAAAATGTTGCGCTTGAAAGAGTGAACATTCACAGGTCGATCTTTACGTTTCAGTCCAGCTCAATTTGTGAATCCCTTCAACACATCGACTAAAAATACCGCTCTAATGTGCAGATTACATGAATTATACAAGCAATATGAGGAAATGATTAGTGTTGCAGACTTTGAATAAGAAATTTCACTGATTGCCAAAGGGAAAACGAATTTCATTGGCCTTTCTCTGCAAAAATCCAAGCAAGCCTGGTCTGTCTTCATTTGCATTATAATGTTCCAAATATGTGTTCTGCCCTCCAATTCCTCTTGATAGGATTAGAAGATACAACAAACACATTGTCTGACATTAAATGTACAGTTAACCACAGATGTGTTAGGGTGGTCAATATGCATAAAGGAAAGGATATATCTGGATATATTCAGTTCATGACAATTTAGATTATTTATTTATGTATTTATTTGTAGGTTTATCCATTGGCGCATCTTGTCCTCACTGTGTTAAGTGCTATGATTTGGGAACATGCTATAATGAAGTCAAACGGGGCAAAAAAACACAAGCAATCCAACTATTATACAGGTTTTAAATAAACAATTAAATAAACTGTCATGCTAGCAAGCTCATTTGGAAAAGAACACAAAGGCAAAAGGTAAAATTCTTACCAAGACTGTTGTAAACATCAATAACCAATTACCATACTTTTCCTCTGTAATGCAGGAGAATTCATGACAGATGTGCTTACTGATTATTACCTTCAAAAAAAAAAAGTGGTCCAGATAATCTGAGAACACCGTTGGTTTGTTTATCTGATTGTGTAACCGTTACAGTAGATTGCAGCAATTACCTTAGTGGTGAGTACAAACACAATTTGTTTTGGTTAGAAAACTCTCAGTGTGAACATAATTAATGTCCATTTAAAAGAAAACTCCAGCGTAGCTTTAAATGTTAACAACCAAACTCACCTTAGGAGAACATTTCTTATCTCGCCATTTTCTCCCAAAGCAAAGGGCTGCAACAGCGACGTCACAAATCCGCAGAGCCCAATTTAACCCCCAATTAAGCATTACCTGTTCTTTTTGTTGTTGTCAGATTTTGGATGTGTTGTGTTGTTATTAACTGTGACTTTGTGGGTGCCTTCTGGTGCTAAAATATTTCATCTTGCATTTGGCTGTTTTGTTGATTATCTTTGACCAAATTCAAAAAAACTACACTTATAATAAATGTGCTGTATACCATATATGGTTTTACTGAGAAGCTGCTTTTATTGAACTTTCCTTACTTATAACTCTAAAGTCATGAAAATCGAGTATTATCTTAGCACGTCACGTACCGATCACTCCTCGTTAACAACAACACGGCACCAGCCACAGTTTCTCATATTTGACAAGCATCATACCCTGACCAAGTGTTTTATTTTGACATAAATCATTGCAAAGAGCATGTGTTGACAACATGTGATTTGCATTTTTATAATTTCTGTTCCTTTCTCCGACTTTTATTAGACTGTGCTGTAACAATGACCCCTCTTGCCACCCTGCCATAACTGCGAAAAATGACTTTTTACTGATAAGACCGCAATTTGTTGACTGTAAATGTTATTTCAAAAATTAATCACCCCGCAGAAAGATACAGAACAACATTTACAATTCAGTAACCTGCAGCGCCATCGAGATGAGACAAATTGAAGCTAAATTGGAATCTTTATCAACTGTATAACAAACTTAAGAATTCCCCTTAAAATGCCCCAGTTCAAGCGTTTTACCAACAAAACAGCTTGCATTTATTTGTTACTAATAACACATTTCCCCTCCTTAACCAACCTTGCTTACATTGAATCACTTCAAAATAACCTTGAAAAATGCAAACAAGGCAATTGTGTTGGGGTGATTAATTCATTTCTGAATTGCTCTTCCTGACTGCATGTGGAACATAGTAAGATTAATTTTAGGAATTTATGTTTTTTCACAAAAGTGCCTTTGGTATGCAAAGATGAATGTTTATTTGGATAAAGCAGCCAAGATATAATGTTACTTTCTGGCTCTGTATGGTGCTATACACTCACACACAGGGACACACACACATACACACACATGGTCAAAGTTGTTTTAAAGTCAAATGGATTGTAACAGGAATCTGAGATGCACTCTGTTCCTTACTCTGAGGATTAGGTAATGTGTAGAACAAAAGAGATATGAATAATTTATTGGCCACTGCATGCATTGCGGTCATACACATGCGCAAGTGTTAGTTTCCGAATCAGTGTGTGTGAAACTCTAAACATGTTCATGAGCGATTTAGAAAGGAAGGTCAAGGGTTAAACTGTATGCTACTTGCACACCATAATCATATTTACCTTTACTGAGATGTACTATCTGGGTCTGTAACACTTTGCCTCACTGTTTCCACTGCAACATCCAGTACTTTTGGTTCAGACAGCTATGACATTTTCATTATATGTTTGCTTTCTTTATATTTTTTTACCCTGAAAGTACATAACATCCCCAAAGTTTGGATTTTAGATGCTCTTCTTTCCAGTCTCAACTCATCTGTTCACATCCTAATAATCATTTGATGATTAATTACAAAATTACAATTAGAAAATAATTATCAAAATGACATCCTTCACCCACAAACAAAAGAATAAAAATGCAACTGTCCACCCTTGCAGCAGCTCAGAGTTGCTGAGCGATGAAAAATTCAGGTGTTTCATGTGATTAATTTTTTCAGTTGATTTGACAAAACACTTTTGCTGTGTGGAGAAAAGCTACATTATGATATAACTGTAGTTCCCTGGGCCACATTGAGACCTTTTTTTTTTTTTCCCTTGAAGAAGCACTGTAATGGGGACTTCATCTTTTTTCTTTTGGGGCTATTCTATAAAAAGGTGCCAGTGTCTGAGGTCCCAGTGGTACCTATTACGGCAGCCTAGTAGTCATTAATCACAGACGAGTAAGCATTTCAACGCAGCGTCCGCCCAGAGTTTCCAATACCCATTCATTAACAGTTTCCACCGCCATCTCTTTTCTTAGCATCTGCCCCCTCCTCTCCATCGCTCCCACCTGGACTCTATGGAATTGGTCATTTTCTTGCTGACATACCTGCTTTTTTATTTCTTGTGTTATGTAGAAACTGTAGAAGAAGGTAAGCTCGCTGTTCAGGGCTGTTATATACTGTGGAAAAGATCTTAACTTAACCTTTGCAAACGCTCTTCATTCCTTCGCTTCTTGTTTCTTAAGTTGTTGTTTATTAGAAAAGCCTATTACAGTTGAAGGTGTTTATGTGAAAAGCAACTTTGTGGGGGAAATGAAGAACATACCGTCTTTAATTGCATTCATCTCGGATTGTAAAGAGGTCTACAGGCAGATGTTGTAGGAATAGTTTGTCCTAAATTAAAGACATGAAGCTATAGAATAGGCAAGATAATAACTAAACTTGTCATTCTTGAACTCAATTACTGGCTGCACATTGCTTCTTCCCATCTGTAAAATGTACTTTATTTGTGTTCATATGTTTCATTTC
Organism: Larimichthys crocea; assembly: GCF_000972845.2. NCBI lineage: Eukaryota > Metazoa > Chordata > Actinopteri > Sciaenidae > Larimichthys > Larimichthys crocea. The sequence goes on from NC_040013.1 coordinate 8,804,304, forward strand.
TGACATGGGAAAATAATCTGTCAAACATCATGCAATATAGTGGCCAATGGGGAAATTATACCTGTTATTAATGGTCTCCAAGATCTCCCAGGGGTGTTTCATTATAATTATTGACTTTTCCATTTCTTGTCTCATACATTGTTTTTTACATTAAATTAGAGCAGGGCCAGCATCTGATAAAGTATCTGCACAACAGAGAACCAAAGCATGAATTATTTTGTGGTTGTCAAGGTTTTTTTGGTCATAGAAAGAATCTATTTGGTTGTTGTCATCAGAATCTGTGCTAAATTTATTTAAAGTATTTCACATAAGTGATAATTAAACCCTAAAAGTTTTCCTGGACCTTCATGCTGTCTCGTTTGACTACAAATATCCTCGTTTGTTTTCATAAACAAACCAAATCCAGGCCATTTAAAGAAATGTGAAATGTTAGAGCAATTTGAACTGCTTTTTAACAGACCTGTTTGATTACCCAAGAGGATGATTGTTGTCGCTCTCTGCTCATTGTGAAGACCAATTTACCACCAATTACAGCAGGTGATGGGAAGAAAAATCAGGAGAAAACCTTGACCTGGAAACTCTTATTATATTTTCCACCATTTTCTGAGTGATTTTGAGCAGGCCACATGCTCTCTTGTTAGTTTTTTCAGTTAACTTTAATAGTTCAGTTACATTGCAAAGTCTCATTATCAAATTGGCACAGGTAGTGCAATATTTTCTGCATTGCCTTCCCAAGAAATGGGGCATCGAGCATGTTGAGAAGGGTATCTTTGATGGCCAAAAAACTGACAAGACAAACCTGAGTGATCTGGCTTTCCGCACTGATTGATTAGGTGGAGCTCTCAGCTCGCTCATTGTAATGCATCACAGACGGGAGTAACTTTCTTCTCAAAATAATTTGCCTACAATTACAGTGAGCCTCCCACCTCGGCAGCATCTTACTTAATATCAATCACCAGAAAGTGGGATAACCCAAAGTGCTGATCAGCAGATGAGCAGGGAGATCCCTCCTCCTCGGCTTACCACGTGTCATATAGGACATTAACCCTGAGAGTTAGATTTCCCTCGGCAGCAGCCTAAACAAAATGATTGCTAATCATTTGTCGTCTGTTCTCTGAAAGACTGTGGGTGTAAGTCTGCATTGATTAAATGACAAGTACGAGAGGGAATGAGAGGGAGCAGAACTCTGAACTTGACTCATGCAGATGATGGGGTTAGTGTGACAGAACTGGCTAACGTAAGGTCGACTAAGGGTGAGGCCTTGTAATGTACATTTATAGTTCATGTGTTAAATTGTGCGGATTGTGGTTTGAGGGAAGCCACTGTTGTCCTGACACCATCAGTCAAATTTCAAATGAACCAACACTTTGTTTGCTTTATTACCTGGAATCTTGTATTCAAACTGTTTTTGATGCTAATATTACAAATATTACAAATAATACAAGACAAAATTAGCACAGACTTCCATGATTTGAACCGGAGTATCTACATGATTAAGAAATCAAAGGTAAATACCCTTGTGGCCACATAAAGAATGGCAGAGCCATTACTCATATCCTGGAACAAAATTAATAGGCCAAAGTCTACCATACTGTGGGTGCATGAGTAATGCAGGGTCTTGGCTGCTGGTATGTTTCAGAACAGAAGTTAACAGCACTTGCCAATTCCACGATAAATATCAAATAGTCTGGCAGAACATTTTGGAAATTGAGCTCCATGATGGAGTGGAAATTGCCATCAGGCTGATGCATTGTTAAAGACAAGCAGGAACAGCTGGTGGCCTTTTCCAAGATAATCCAACTCTTGATGTTTTTGGATTTCTCGCAGGTGTTAAGAGGCTCAGTTTTGCCTTCCACTATTCCTCTCAACATTAAACTTCTCCTTATTCGTTTAGAAGTTAAAGTGCATTTTATTCACAGAGACACAATATACTCTACAACACATGCTTACCACGCAGGATGCAAAGCCTGAAACTATTTGGCCAAGGAGTCTATGAGACTGCATATATGCAGAATCTTAACTACTGCTCCATTAACTCACAGTAATGATGCATGCCATCCGTCTGTTTGCCTGTTGGTAATTTGGAGATGGCACACTGTTGCATGCCGTATGCCCTCTCTCATTCTGGCCAGAGTTTGATGCCTCAGAATTGGAAGAGAAAGAGCAATTATATCAAAGGTGCATCTAAGTTGTCTTGAACAAAATAGTCTGTACTGTTAGGCATCACAGTTTATGAGTGAGAGAAAGGCAGAGATAAAGAGTGTGTGAAAGCCCGCTGTAGCTTTTTTTTTTTCTTTTCCTATCGTGAAGTATATAGCAGCCCCTTTGGAAGGCTCACAAAAACAGCTTGACAAGTGTAGACATGTTTTCTTTATGTGAGAATCAGCCTGTGTGATACACAGGGAAAAATGCTATTTTTTAGCCCCAACCGTTGTTGATGGAAAGCAAGTGTCAAAAACTACTTCAGTCTCCAAAGTGAAATTGATAAAAGTAACAATATGAAAAGTGCATGCACTTATCTTTCGATCAGTCGGTGCTGCATGAGAATTCAAAAAATGTGCTTGTGTGATTCTGGAAGTCAACTTTCCGCTTTGAAGTGTCAGTGTGCAAAAATGTATGCAACACTCAACCCAAAAAAGCAGATGGATTTCTCAGCTGAATTTGCCTGTTATTAAATTATATCAGCATAACCAGTCGTGAGGTATACGCCCAAATTGTTTTTCTTTTGAAACGTACTGGTGTTATTGTAGACTCATGCAAAATGAAGGATGGTGTCAAGAATAAATTTGTTTCCTAAACTCTGAATGCAGGAGAATACATAATTCATGCCAGTAAAACTTAAAGAATCGTAAGACTGTGTTGAGTACAATCCTTGAATTTTGACATTGAACTCGTGGTGTTGACTTCAGCGCTCATAACAATCAGTTCTGCTGAAGAGAAATGGATTCTTTGAAGAGCAACGTTTAAGTTATACACTGTTCTGAAAATGTAAATTTGGCATTGCCATGTCATATTTTCAGTACCATTATCTTCAGAAATGAATGTCCCCCGAGACACTGATCAGTGTTACTAACCTCCTTGCAGTACCTCAGAACTTCATCAGATACAGCCTCTGCTATATGGTTTTGTGCTTGAGCACTGTGGACCCATGCAGCAATTTGTGCTTCCTCTATCTACTGAGCGGATGCTACAAATACAGTTTTCCTTGCTAAGATAAGGGCTGGATAATATGTTTGTTGTGTCAGTTCCTGAAATTACCTGACTCTCCTATTTGTCTCTGACTGTGGTTCTAGATACTTTTCAGGAGGGTGTGCAGTATCTTACACTCTGTAATTAATCACCAGCGGTAGGGTACCATCAACCTTGCTGACATTTATCTGGATGTTTGGCCTAATGTAGACAAAGGAATTGCATGTTGCCCTCATGATGCCAAGTGGTTAATACGTACATGCACCATATAGACAAGGGCTATTTAGTCACAGGGCATTCAAGGATGTCAAGATAGTTGGAAGGTAACTCAGTTATTTGTTTTTGGCAAAGGGGGGAATGACTCGTGGCTGCATTAATTAGCATTTTAAGAAAAATGCTTAACATCACATTGTCTTCCAAAGGTTACCAAATCACCCATTTCTCACCCATTGGTGGAAACCGAGCTAAAAAGAGAATGAATACTGGACCTGAATGCTAATGTTGCTCTGTCTATAGGCAAATGTTTATGAACATGTTATTATGCCATAGAAACTACATGGGTCTGTATTGTGTAGATTGCCTGGATTTGCCTCTGCCCTCTAGTGGCCAAAAAACAATCAAGACGGCATTAAAAATGTCATCAATGCACTCAAATGCTTCAGTTTGGTTGCACAATCATGGTAAAGTAAATAACTGTATTGTAATAACTTTACCACTTAGTTCATTTTTAATATTGTCGTGTAGATTGCTTTATTTTGCTTGGATATTCATAGTTCTTACAAAGAAGACCCCATGACAGCATCCTATTTGGTCTAGTTAAGAACATTTATATTGGGAGCCAATCATGTGTGAAACATTACTGAGCTATAACATCTACTTATTCTGAAAGTGTGTTGAACTTGTCAACCCTTTGGAAAATGTTTCCAATCTTCAGTGTTTACACCATTACAAAAGATAAAAAGTAACATTTCACTTTCGCTCAGGAGAAATCATACAGTCTACAACCAAGATTCTTCCATGTCAAGGACAGGTCAGATTTAATCAAGATTCTGCTGCCATCATTCAGATGAACACTACGAATACATCAGGATTGTCTGAGGGTTCTACCTTTTCTCTGTTACCAGAGAAACTAATGTTGAAAATGCCATAACAAGAAATGGCAAAAGTCTTAGCTCCTTTATTCCTTTTTGCAAGCTATTTGCAGCTATTGCACCAGAAAACCTCCCATTATCTTCAGATATATTATTCACAAACGAATGTGTAACCAGGCAAATCAACCCACCCCCTGACTTAACCTCCTTAGAAATCAGCTTCATCTACCACTGTGTGTAACCTGAGGTAACACTCATCACAAATCGTTGTTACATTATTGGAACATCCTGGAGTCTGTCAGAGCTGCTTTCTAATGACTGCTTTCTCTGCTGCATTTGATGTGTACCTTGTCACTAACTAGTACATACGGGACAAAAAAAAAAGTGACTCAAATGTTTTCCACTCAACACCTTAAAACCCTGCTGGCCTTTGGGTGCAGTCATTCAGAAGCAAACTTCTGCTCCATATCAGAGCTGAGAATAACGTGCACCAGGAGGCAAGAGAGACATTGCATCGGGGACCAATTTACATCATGACACTGTCAAGATGGAGCCTCAGAGGTGTTACATCTGGAGGTGACTTGCAGTGAGCATTCTGAAATTATGTGCACATATATTTGAATATTATCATCAAGTTCATTCTGTGCTGATATCAAAAAGCATGAAAGTCCTGGGAACATGCAAATCACTCACCAGAAAGAGGTAGAAAGGTCTGTGCCATTTACTTCCTTGAAATTACAATATTTCAATAAAGAGCTGAAGCACTCTGCAGTGGTGTTTAAATATCTTAACAACACCGAGCTCAAAGGGCATAGTAAGTGTATAACACTGCACAATTTGTAATTGATTATTTAATACTTGACTAACAAGCAGTACTTATGTTCCTTTACACATGAACTAATCTGCTTTTGAATGTGAAATCAGTTAATATGATGAGACTATCATTAAATGAACAGAAAATGCTGTTACCACCCTACCTTTTTTTTTTAGAGAACATCAAGCCTCCTTTTGAGGCTTTCCTGCTCTGTTCTTGATTCAACAGCCGATTTAACATTCGACCCAGTTTCAGCGAGGTTCTCTACTGGGACACAACCCAGAAGTGTCATACAGCAGAACCAGAATAATAAGGCCCTCCACTCTGGAAATGAAAGCAAACTATACCCTGTTTATGCTCTGTAGATTAACATGCGAGCACAACATCGTTCTGTATGGGCCATTTGCTTATTTAAGAAGCTCGCACAGTCGTCATCTTGCATTATTGCAATCAATGTGGATGAAAAAGGAGGCGCCGAGAAACAGACAGAATAAGTACACTGTAATCCAATATGCGCACATCTCATTTTGAAGGCTAATTATATACACCCTGCCCCTTGGATGTTAGTTTGGTATGGAAATGACAGCCAACAATTTTATGCGACCCTTAGGAATGTAATTAGTATTATAATATAATGTAATTAGTCTTACCATGCCATGTAATCGCACAAGGCTCGGGATATCAATAGTTAATGTGAAAACTGGATCACAAACAACCTGATTACATTTTCTTACTTACTTTCAAAGAGCTAGTAGGAGTCTGCCAGCAGGTCTCAGAGGGAATTTAATGTTTTTACTGAAGTTAGTGAAGTACATATTGTCTCCAAGGTGGACTCTGGCTGGCACAACGAGTCTAATTATAGGAATGCTGATATTGACAATGTAGTCTAAGTATGTGTTTAACCTAAAGAAGTCAAGAAATCCCAACAGTTAAGGCCGTGTTGCATTGTTATGCCCCTGTGGCTAAAATAGTGCAGCAGCGTATTCATAAAACAGGCTCAGCATGTGCTGTGATACCTACAGTACCACAGAAAGACACTATACTGTGGTGAGCAGCGACATATTTAGCCATCTCAATTATTTTCCATTGCTTTTAGTTCACTTTTTCAACAAAACATCATTTGAATGTTTTTATATTACTTGAGCTACTCTGCTATCTTTGCACGTAGGCTGCCCCCTGGCAACTGCAGACGTAACCCTGGGGTATAAGTACTTACTCCGGTTAGGAATCACTGCTGTGGAGTATAAATCCAAAAAAGACAGAGATGTTATAATGTTTATATTATATTCTGAATGTATTGTAATACAAACATGGTTTTGTCTTCCTCAAGAACTTTGTTTTATTTCTGATTAGTTAGAAATTGTTCATTGTAATAACTCATCCTATGGTGCATAAAGAATAATTAAGCAAATAATTCCTTCTGATGCTTGTTGTGATGCTTTAATCATGTATCAAGTGCTCTCATGTCATGATGTAATTACTGTGGCTTAAAGAAGAGAAACAAGAATGGACTTTTTTTTTTTTTTACTGCCAAATTACATCACCGATGTGAGCATTAAATGACACATAATATTACCTGAAATGCCTTTAGAATGCAGAGAAAAGTAAGCAGGTGCCAAGTCAACGTTGTATATAAGATCCAATGCATAAGAACAAACAAGTCTCTCGGTTATCTAGGGCAGCTTGCTGTAAATTACACTGCCTCTGTAGTTGTTTTGAGTGTCTTTGAGAGAGCATTTCTCTCTTCAAGCATGTTTCCGCTATTCACTCTCCAAAGTGTTACAGCCATAATTAGCCTAGATTAATGAGGAGGCCACTTCAAAATGAAACGTATGAATAATAAAGGTGTTGTTATACAAACACTGTTTCATCTTTCATTGCGATCTTACACGATAACTCACATGGGATCGTAAAAAAGCATGTTATCAAATTTATTAAGGCCACACTGACAATTTGTGCCCGTGAATATTGATGAAGGGGAAAACCGCGCTTTTTTTTTTTCTGCCTCGTCTTGTTATATAGACAACAGACTGTATTTATAAATGACATTTAGGAAGCGACATAAATCAGTCAAGTAGAATTTGCCTTTTTATTACTTGGCCCGAGAAAGAAGGAAAAGTTTAATGCATCCACCTACCACAAAGCATTGTTCCTTTATCGCTCTCTGATTGACAGTATAAATTGCGTTGGCACTGGTCAGAATGCATTAAGACTGCCCCCTTTCTACCATTCTCACTTACACTTACAGATAATTAAACCCATGGGGAAAGAGTCTACAGAGACATTAGAATGGCTAAGAGGAATAAATCTGTAAAGCTCTATGAAATGATCACAGTGCAAACACTGGCTTCTCTTCACTCAGGCAACATCTTTCATATAAATGTATTTATTTATAAGGAAAGCTCAGTGTCCTTGCTTTGCTGTTTTATCTCTAAATTGTTGAACAACAGTCTTGGTGACTACTGACCTCTAAAAGGAAATTTCACTACTAGAATCAATAAAAGTGACACGTCAAAAAATAGTGCAGATAATTGGTCTTTTAAAGTCTTATTTAGGATGTTTACCGCAAAGTATTTTGCAGTGAGATTATTACCCCAGAGTTGCTGAGAGGCACCTGGCTGCAGACCTCCACTGTCAGGCCCGGAAGTGATGACGTTTTTGGGGGGGTTGGGAGGTGGAGAGGACATTTTGAGAGGGTCATTTTCATTTTCAGATGAAAATTACCCTTTTTATTTTCAGATGTAAATGATTTTCAGATGCCTCATTAAGCGGGTTGTGCCGTTGCTGCGTTATGTTAACGTGTCCGCCATATTGGATGTGGCAGATCTGCCCGTAAACTAATACAAGGAAATGGACTGAACTTCATAAAGCGCCTTTCTACAAAGTTCTTTAAGTTAATGCCTCTTATACACCCATTAACACACACACTAATATATCTGTTTACTATAAAAACAATATATACAATAGACCGGGAATTGAAAGATTTTATGTCATTGTTTACTAATTAATTCATTTGTGAGGAAAACGATTCAACCGGAAGTGCATGCACGAATTCTTGATTTTATTTTGAAATGTATCCCGTTCATTTCTGGGCCTGGCAGTGGAGGTGCGTGACAGTGGAGGTCTGCAGCCAGCATCTCTTACACCAACTGGGATGACTAAGCATCCGCCTCTGATTTCTGAATGAAAGGGCCTACGTGTTTCCCTCATTTCTTCGTCTTCTTGAGATAGCTTCCTTGATGGACCAATGTTGCATGAATTACTTCTGAAAATGGCTGTTGGAAAAGAGAATTTAATATTAATATTAATATTTCTTTTTTTTTTTTCCTATCTCTGTGAAGGCTTCCTAAAATGAGAAACACCACCATTTGCCCCCACCCCACCCATAGTGCTTTGTACTATGTTAAATTTAGCATGACAGGATGAAAGTTAATTTCCACATTAAACAAATGTGCTGATCTCTGATTTTGGGAGCAACAAACACAAAGCACTGTGAGACCAGTGAAAAGTGGAGAGAAAGTGGAACAAACTTTTCCTCAGAATCCAGGCCAATGCTTTACCCCTTCTGCCAAGTGCTTTTTTTTTGTTTTGTTTTGTTGTTGTTGCTTCACAATGCCAGTGATGCTCTATGATTAGGTCTTTGTTTGAACTGAGTGGAAGCCCACACACACACATACATTTCTCTTAATTGGAGTTTTTAAAGGATGAGAGTGGGTAGGAAGAAGACAGAAAGCTTCAACGCTGAGGGAAGAAACCTAAATTTGATCATCAGCAAAGGCGGAGCGTGAGCTTCTCGCTCACGATCACAAGTTACGCATTTTTTTCTAATGCTTTTCACTGCTGCATTCTTTTCTCAAAGAATGAGTAAAAACCTCTGTCAGCTTTTACTGATAGTTGACCAACGGGCATTAACAAAGACAGTTCATGTGTTTGGCAGCATGGACCCTCAGGGCCTTGGCAATTCACGACCAGGCCTGTTTGATCTATAGAGAACACACCGTGGATGTCAGCACCGGGGATGGTTATTTCCCTGGGGAAGCAGCCAGTGGGAACAGCAGAATCCAAGAGGCTAAAAATATATTTGTGAGAGGCGATTACAGGTATAAAGTTGGATGTGAACAGTGGAAAGGCTTTGAAATGCTAAATTAATGTCTGCCCCCCCCCCTGTCACAGGTCTTAAAAAGAGATGATTGTCATCCTTGCATTTCCCTTGCATATAAACTACCATATATATGCTATTTGATGTGTCCATTACATGACTAGATGGAGCAGGCCTAATTATCTCTAGTAGAGAAGCAAGAAAATTGTGCCATGATTTACAAGTAGTAGGCAGTAATGCAGTATCATAAAGGCTATGGGACTTCTCAAAAAAAAAAGAAGATACTATCAGTTTTATCAGCAACTAGAATCCAAGCAAAGAGATAATTTCACTGAATGGTTGTAATATTGTCTTCAGTGCTTCAAGCTGAAGCTGAATATATCTGCATTAACTTGCTATTCCCTTTTTATCTACATTTCCTACGGCCAAATTGCCTTTCATTTGTAACCCTGCTTGTAAGAAAAAAAAATGTTAAACAGATGCTTTCCTTATCAGCGGCCCCCTCCAAATTCTTTCTATGTTCCACCTCCTCTTGATTAAGAGTAGCCCCGGACACAAAAGAGCAAACACACTTATCAGACAGAGATCAGGGAAGAAAAATAACCTTCGCCGTGAAGGCACCTCTCCTCCTCCCTTTTCTGTGACTTCCCTAGCCAACGGAGGGAGGGGACAAGCGGTCGAGGAGGACATATAAGTGCGGGGATGAGGAACAACTTGTCAAGATGGTGGATGATAAACAGAAAGCTCCATGTGGGTGGAAGAACTAAGTGATGCCGTTTGCCCCTTGGGTGGCTTTACTCGAGTTTGTAACGAATGCGACTCATGTCGCATTGACATTCATCATTCAGACTTTTTTTGGCATGTTTTTTTTTTTTTACCTTCCAGAAGTCACAGTGTGTGTGCAGGATGTGGTCTGCAAGGGCACCGCCATAAGAGCCTTCAAAAAGCATTGGCAGAGAGCCAAAGTACATTAAATAATTATGTTAACTAACCGAGTGCAAGCTCCTCCACACTTATTTGAAGCAAAATAGGTCTTTGTGAAACTCTGCAGAAGTAAGCGGCTAAGAAATCTCACGGGGACTTTTAAAAAACCCTGGCAAGAAGACAGTGGCTGCCTGTATTATTCGCAGTCTTGCAGTAAACTTTAAAGGCTGAGGTGAGGTAGCATAAATGACACTGGCAAGATGCAATGTGATTTCACAGATCTAAGAATAAACCAAACCGTTGCCTCACCACGCTCGCAAGTATACTTGCATTGGATTTCTGCTAATGAAGTGTTGAGGCCAGAAATCTTGGTGTATGTCACCACATATCGTCTCTCTCCTTTCTTTTGTTTCTAGTTCTTTCACTCCGCTATATATCTTCATAATCATAATTATTTGTGTACCAGATGATGACTCTTTAGTAAAATTAGGGTAAATCAATTATTTTTTCTTTATCTGTTTACGAGGAAATTAGTACATCTTGTGATTTTTCGCATCATCGTGCAAAAGTTTGAACCAAATGGAATGAAGCATTGCTTAAGCGTGTCTCACTCAGGACACCCAAGTACTTAGTGTATCAAATACTGGTTTGGACAATGGCTTACGCAACTCAAGCCCACATAATAAAGAATTAATGAACTATTTGCCAGGGTGATGCATATTAAGCTTTGTTTAACAATCTGTCAGGCGAGGTCTCGACAGCCACTTGGTCGGGATGATAGATTTCAAAGCGGGATGAGACATCAATCACTGTCCCGTGGTGATTGGTTGTTTTGTGTGTGCAGCGGTGGCCCTCCATCTCAGCGAGGCGAAGGTTGGCCGATTGCTCCTTCTGCCTCTCTACATTCATTGTAGCTACCTGACACCATGTTATACACCCAATGCTGAGCGTGGAAATGCTTATTTACACTCCGCTAGGCTGAGCATCCACATGCGCAAAATTGTATGGGTGTCTTGACGCTGAATTGGCTGGTGTGCTGGTGTGAGCGGAGCAGGTTTAGTAGTCTGGTTATTGCCTCCCTTGCTGCTTTTGTCCATTTATTCCGAGATAGGTTAGATAGAGGAGTGTTGGTTGTTTGTTTTGTTGCCCTGCCTGTCTTCTGGCCCGGCTGCTACGATAGCTGACTGACAAGTGGTTAAGATGTCTCTTTGTGCTTATCAAAAAGTTGGCACATAAGGGTGAAAAGCTTTGCTCCCTATCTGCTTTGAAGCTGCATGAGAATTCAGGTTTTGGAGCCGCAGCGGGGCCTGTATGCACACGTGAACTTACAATAGAAATATAGTATGCATCAAGATAAATCACGTCTAGCAGGTTTATCTTACTAGACGTGATTTTAATATTCAGATTTATCACATGAATTCAGCTTTGCATCATGTTTAGCATTCCTGCATTCTTGTTTTGTAACTGCAAAGGATCATAACGCTATCACTGTGTTGTTATTCGCCATTCTGCTTTTCCCCTGTGGATTTTTTCCTTTGTCTTGTTGTTATTATCATCACATGTGTTGCACTGCTTTCTGGTATTTTACAGTGTGGAAAAAAGGGTCCCAAAATCTTATTATTGCATGGTAATATTTAAATTTGTGGCGCTTCTAATATATAAAAGCACGGTAACAGGTTACAGAAAGAAAAGTGGCAAATCTTCAAAGCCACTGAACGGGAAGGCAAAGCATGTTTACTGACTCGATTTATTTGCTAAATGAGAAGAAAATGTTGTCATATCACAGCGCTCCATATTGTATATGACAGAAATGGAGCGAGAGTAGACGACAGAGGACACATTGGACTGACTTCCTGAGGCAGCAGACTTATTTTGATATTCACTTTTTTGTTTCTATACTTCCATGTTGGCTCTCTGTCCCATGGTGCAAGTGGCATTAATTCTTAAAAGAATTTGAGAATGGCTGGTTTAGGATGAATCTCTCTCTGTAAGCGGCATACATTCCTTTATTGTTTGCAAAAAAGGACCAGAGTCAGAACCTACTTTAGAAAATAAGTAGAGTGAGGAAAATTCAACACCATTTCATCATGTTTGACTTTGTTAATTCTACAAACGATCGTGCCTCTAGTGAAACTATATGGAAGTTATTTGTAAGAATAGTTTAGGAAATAGGCTCAGAGCTAGATGAGAAAATCAGTGTTACTCTCATGGTTTTATAGCTAAATATGTATCTGGTGCAAGGAACCGGATAGCTTAGGTTTGCATAAAGACTGGAAACAGCTACTGTAGCACTGCACTGTCTGAAGGTAACAGCACTTTTTAAATTTACTAATGAATACATTACAGATCACAACAACTGTTGCTGGCAAATTTAGTTAGCTTTACGTCATCAACATTATGGCTGAACAACAAAAAAATTAACTATTTGCTCACTCTGGATACTGGTGTCTGTACTATTAAGCTTGGCAAAAGATGGTTTTGTGGGAGAAGAAACTCTTCTGAAAACATAAGGAGTTGTCTGTATCTCACTGCTGTTCATAAAAGACCAACAGCAAAACGATAATCTCCTGACATCGTCACAGCAGTTGTTTTGTACAATGCTAGATGACAGACACGCGGTTAACAGTTAATTGAGAATCATCCAACTGGACTTTAAAAGACAAGTGTGTAGGATTTAGTGGCATTTAGCGGTATAGTCGCCTCACCATCTCCTTCCTATCTAGAGCCAATGTTCAGTTTGTCCATTCAGGGCTACTGTAGGAACATGGCGCTTCAACATGGCAGATTCCATGAAACAGGACCCGTGGCATCTTTCTAAGGGAATAAAAACACAATGATTCTTATTATACACTGATGAAAACATAGTCATGCATATTACATTCCAGCAGTTTGTCATTATTACCTTCATCGGCCGACTAGCTGTTTTTAATCTCAATGTAACACCAAGCTGGACCAGTGTACTTCAAAGCTGACTTTCCTCTGACCTGTAATTAAATGACATATCATATATACATATCATATAAAATGTTCTGCATTTTTTATGTGCGATGTCCAGAAGTTACTGTACTTTAGCACTGAAATGTTGCAGCATTTCTGTCACTAAGCATCAATGGAATGGAGAGAGTCATACAGAGGAAGGTGAAAGATGAAAACAGACAAGGAATCCCAGATATACTTGTTGTCCAGATGTGATCTCTCCGGGCATATTGATGCACATCCTCTTCGTCCTTCATTGGGTGAAAAGCTCTCTGCACCATCCATTTGTGCCAATATGATACAAGTTTGCAAACAAGAGTTGAAGTTCTTCTTAAACTTTTCTTAAAGATGTGTATGTGCCGGAAAAGCAAATGGTGGGGAAAATGTGCGGGGAATAAATATACTCAAAATGTATTAGGTTCAAAGAAAAAGCTTAAAAGCATGTCAGTGCACACAAGTGTTGTGTTTTTGTTTGGAACAGAGTTTCCCTGATGATCCTATGTGCCAGATCTCATTCTTTTGACACATTTTCTTGTCATTTTCAGAGCTTTTTTTTTTAATGCCATTATTTGCATAATCTTACCATTGTAATAGAGATGCCATGGACACCATCATGCTAAATTAGTAGGCAATTACCTTACCTGACCTTGTAGTCATGTACCATCTCGGGGCTTACATAAGATGATGAATGATCAGGGAAAATAACATCTACTAGTGACATCACTATAAGCTACATATTTTGTGAAATTTAATTTATTGATTGGAATAAGCATGTTTAAACGTGTGATAATAAGCATGACGCAGATGTCTTTGAGCCTTTGTACCAGACAACATCCCACATTAGATGAGATTGGTATGGTCTATTGTTATTGGTATAGTCTTAGCTCTAATGCCTCCTCCAGATGGCCCTGCTCAATTGAGCTATTCTTTTCCAACACCCTGAAGAAAGCAATGTGGGTGCTCAGACTCTTGACAGTTACGTATATTTTGAGTGTGTTGCTGCGCCCTTCACAGAATTAGTCATAGGGGTGTGAGCATTATTAGAGTCAAATTAGAACCCCACTGTGTTTGAAACCACATGAATAATTGAGGAATTTTTAATCGTTGTTCACAAACACTGAGGAAAGGTCAAGTTAAGCACTGAATGACTTCTTCTTACGCTGTAAGACATATATAAGAAAGGCTTCAGACACTACTATCGGTGTACTTTCATCGCTTTGTTGTCCGCACGTCATTTCTTTATGATCAGTGTCATTATTTGTGATAATTGATATCATCATACGATATTTTATTATCATTTCACTCATTATATTTTCACAAATGTTACTAAGTGCAGAACAGGCATGTGTTTGTGTTATTTTGACTGAAGTATATCGAAGGCTTATGTAGCAATCAATGGCTTACAAGACATTTTCCCAATACCTTCGACATATCTGACATATGAATGACAGATTTGCGGTGCATCAGAGAACACTTGCATGTCAGATCACTCAACAACCAGGCACAGAGGGTTAAGTGAAACCGAAGTGCTAATATTCCCCCGGGCACGAGCTGTCTTGCTGTGCTCAGCATGACTGAATATGACCAATAGATTCATTTCAGTTTTTCTGTCGTTCACAGTATTAACGATCCACTGGGATTAAATCGCTGTGTGGTGCCGGGCCTGATTACAATGCCCTTTCTTTCTTACAGGGGTCAATGATAATAACTAGATCAGTTGATTGCTGTTTGGGTCAGTCTTTTGGTACCATAGAGTATGATTCAAATTGGAGAGGCTCAATGATTATTATTTTTAATTGGTCTTTATTTTTAATGCTTTAATGTTGTGGAGCCACAAAGTATTCAGTACTGATTGTGGGGTCAGGCATACTCAAGAAAGATAGCTGTTTGTCAAGTCTCATTCCCAAATCGGCAAATACTGACACCAGTGCTTTGGGTTATGGTAAATGGGAACCAAACAAAGTGGTTCAAAGCGAGCCACAATAGGTAACAATCATGCTCCCAAGTCAACCCTTTGGGTCAGTGGCTTTAAGATTGATGATTGTTGAGTGTTGTTACAAGCATGAATGCAATTGTTAAAACTAGCTATGTAAGCTTGTGAAGTTGTCAGTGTCAAACCAGAGCCAATGATAACTGCTTAATTACATTATCTCTGCATATTATCAAAGAGAGACACAATTCTGTTAAGACTTTTTAAAAAAACAAACCATCTACCGCTGCAGCCACTCAGTCTGGAGAACGGTGATGGGCACTTTGAAATCATATAATAAAATGTAATATCAAATAAAAGTGTCATTGAGGGAAATTACATCATGAAATAAAACAGACATTCGTTCTATTTCTTAATTTTGCACCTGTCCAAACAGTGATGATAATGTAAAACTCAGCAGGACATTCAAAGTGGTGGACGTTATTCAAAAGATAACGGCTTTGCACTTCAGACTAATCACACATTTTTGAACATTTCATCTACCAAGTGCTGCAAATCTTTTTCACATACAGCATATGAAGAACCCTTTCGATCCAAGAATATTCCATATCAGATAACATACATAGATATTACTCAAAATGAATGTGAGCAGAGATCAAGTGCAAATTATACAATTAATTATAATCGTGATTACTATCACAGTGGAAGGATGTGATGGTTGAATTTCAGAATAGTGCACAACTCTTTGACATACCCAAAACAGCCAATACTTTCATCTTCTGAACTATCACCTTTCAGGTTGCCTCATTACGTGCCTTGATCTTTTATGCAGTCGGGTAAAAACAGAAGCCTGGCAACGCTTTGATCTGCGGCATAAAAGCTCCCCAAGAACTGACAGTGTTTCAGGATGGAAATAGCGTTAGATAGACCACGTTAGACTAAAATATTGTTTGATATTTTGATGCATTATTGACCGTGAAACAAAAAGCTAAATATTGACCTCATCAAATATTGAAGGGGGACGTGACAAAGTGTGTAGAGCAACGAGGCCGTTCGAAATGTTGTCCCTTTTGTGTGTGAAGACATTTTATCCGAGTCGGGACCACAGGGAGAGTGCATTAACACTTCCAGATAGTGTAACCCGGCCACCTGACTGGACCGAGGCCAGTTCTGTTCAAAATTATAGGATTTTTTTTTTAAAGTTAACAATTTGTTCAAAGACATCACAAGCTGCTGGCGGATTCCTTTTTATGTGCCGTTTGCTGATATTTGCTCCCTCTTCATCTTCAGTTGTTCAGACTTGTGTTTGAACAGTTAAACATCAACTCAAACAGTCCTCCATTTGGGAATTAAAAAGTCCTAAGTGACTTCAAAAGAGCTGCCTTCATTTGTACAAACAAAGAACAGAATGTGATGATTCATTCTTTCTCTCCTTTTTTTTTCTTTTTTTCTTTTTGGACACATTTTGGGTGATAAGCAGAACAAACCCCCTCTCCCACCCACCCCGCCATCTCTCTCTGTGCACCCATATGGTCATCAAAACATGCTGTGGAACAGGATACTTTACAAAAACAAACATCTATTGAACAGACAGACGTTTGCTGCATATTTATAGAAATGACTCATCTTTTTTAGAAAATCCGTTATGTTCACTGTAAACCACCACTTAATTGAGCCATTCTTCTTTTCCACTTGTGACACATTTGTACAGGGGATTTGTTGTTGTCTAGTTGTCGCCTGCTGGCTTGACATAGGTCAACGCGCAGGTGTTGACAATCAAAGTTGGTATTACATATGCAGAACTTAATTAACATGTTGATTTTATTTGCCGTCGCCTGGACTCCCTCTGTGAATAAGAATAACTAGTAATGTCAGGGAGCCTTAAAAGTGAAGAGTGGGTTCAAATCAATGCAGCTGCACTTTGGAGCGATGCAGATAATGTCACTGTGGTATTGTATGAATATTAGCCTGACACTGCTCAGGGCTTCAGAGGATTTTTGTCACAAATAATTTCATTTCAATTTGCTCCGCAGTTTGCTCTGTGGTGATGACATTATCTAATTAATTCTTTCTCCAAGGCAACAAATTAAGTCATTTATTGAACTTTAAGTAACAAAAAAAAAACTTCTACACCCCCACATGTGACCTCCTAGACAGTGAAGCTAATGACCTGCAGCCAGGAACGGCAGTTTGTCATCACATAATCAGCTTAGCCGCACTTTAATTTAGAAAAATATTGAAAGCAATGTGAAAGTAATACAAGATGAAGTGCTCGTGATTACTCCGCCGTGAAATAAAAGGTTCATTAATTCTGACGGAATTGTGATTACACATCCTTTAACATGATGTTAGCGGCATCCCAGAAGGGTGAAGGACAAAGCATTCTTTAAGGATGCTTAGTGCAATGTGGATCCCAGCATGTGCTCATCTCCATTTTTTGCATTTTGCATGTGACTGCAGTGTACTACACCAGAGTATCATATGGTATTACATTAATTCCACTCTATCAACAGCGTAGTGCTCCAGATTCAGAAGTACGCACAGTGTCTCTTTAATTGTTTACCCTCTTTCTTCTCTATTCTGTTTGAATATGCATGCAGAGGAAGAGCACTTGTACTCCCAAGGATATATACTGTGCGAGACTTTGGATCAAAACAGAACTGGCTTAAACTGGATGATGCTCAAAGAGGCGTTAACCTCGTTTTCTGCCTTGATCTGATTCGAAGTGTTTTGAAAGAAGGTGAAGATTCAAAAAACTTTTACGTACAGTAAATCGGCTTTAATGATGTGATCAAGTTCCACCTGCCGGGTGTTTACTTGCTGGAATGTATCAGATTTCCATCAGGCATTCAGAGTTCAGCTCATGCTTTGTTGAATATTATATAGACCTATATAGCAAATGAGGGAGGAGATCATGAGTGATTGATCTTTACTTTCTATCCCACAAAGGGGGAATAAATTCCCCCCCCTGTCTGCAGTTTAAATAAAATGAGCTCAAAAGCTGCTTCTGCTGTAATGGAAATGCAGTTACAGACAAGTAGCTGTTTTGGTAAAGCACAGGAAATGTTGAGATTGAACTCAAGTTGACTTGGTTTTAGCACCTCTTTCTCAAAATGTGTGACTGACACGACTTGCCTCTTCAAGATTCAGTTTAAAACCAGTGTTAATGGTATAGTTACATAATATGGTGACTCAAATGGAAAATCCACCCCAGAACAGAATTTGCATATTCTTGTTCAAACATGAACATGAACATGAATACAGATTTCCTTCTTGCCAGAAACAACCATGACACGACATGACTGAGGCAAATCTTGTAAATCTCTCACTGACGATAAATCCAAATACGTGACACTAGCCACTAACTCATTTTTACAGATGCATTTTACATGGGAGGTGTGTTTGTGGCTATAACGCAGAGTGTTTGATCCATCGTGATTTGTTCAGTTTATTGATTGAGCAGTCTGTGATGTTGTATTTTAGGCTGGATTTACCCTCTGTAGCACAATCCATTGAACTCGTTGGGTCTTCAGATCAGATGCTTATTGCTGTTGACGCAACCACTTTTCATCGGGCATCTTCTACCTAAGCTATGTGTTCAGTTTTTAATCAGTAAAGACTATAGAAGAAGAAGACGGAGAAGACTGAATGACCAGTTGGCTCCACAGTTGACGCCATCCTTTGATGATTCATAAAACACAGTGAAAATCACGGATGAAACATTATTGACTTGTCTGGTATTCCTAGACCTACAGATGGTGGAAATCAATGGAAGATAGTCCCTCCTTCACTGAACAGCTAACGTAAAAGTGCCATCAAGTGATGTACTCAACCCCCCAACAGTTCCAACATTAGAGCACTGTGGTGGAATCAGGCACCTCCTAAGTACAAATGTGTGTAACTGTGTGACCCTGTGATGCTGAAACAAGCTTTCATGCTCTCCAGCCTTCTCTGATTGAATGCGTTTTTTGTAAAGTCCCTGAATGACTTTGATTTTTTTTTTTTTAGTAGATCAAGATACTTTATACATATTTCATGCTCAGGAGAGATTCATCCTTGATTTCAGTTGAGGTGTATGACACAAAGAACACCTCCAAATGAGTCTATTTTAAGTAGTATCATTGTATAAATGTTGAATTACTTAACATGTTGGAACAGTTAGATGCTGCTTGGTAGTTGTGTGGGAAGAACTTTCTTTTTATACTAAAGTCAACTAAATATATTGCCAGTTCTTGAGGAATGAATGGTGCGTTCATCTGAGTTAACCAGTAAATTCTAGCGTATTGTTTCCTCAACATCCCAAAGTCCACATCCAGAACAACCCGTACAGCACTGACAAACATGATCTATATGACTGTTCCCCAGTCTGCCAGCTCTCAGACATTATTTGGACGACCACAAGAGGTTGCTAGTCATGGACAACATAAAGATACAAAGGACAAAGTCGTTCAGGATAGTTTTTCTTTCCTTGCTCTTTAGTGAGAACATGCTCTGATAGACTCTTGCCTCCAGTGACCCTGACTTGAATTCTCTCATAAAAGCAATAAATTAATGATCAAGTATATCGGACAGTACCATAGCTACTGCAGTCGAATATCAACCACTTATTGGTGTATATTAAAAGTATCCAGCCAGTCACTGATTGGTTTAAGCAGCGACAGGCATTAAAGGCTGTCATTGCTTGACAGGGCCTTAATATTAATGTTACTCTTGCTCACCCCAAATATTACCATTTTCTTTTTAATCCTGTCTGGCTTTTTGAAGATAACTGCACCTTTAAGGGACCGAGCGTATCTATCAATTCACATCAAAGACGAATGTCCGAGACATTCGAATACCTTGTCTGTCAATAACTGGTAGAAATTCAGAAATTTCTGATCATCATTATCTGCTGTGTCTTTGTTCTGTGGGCAAATGTGCCTGGAATGCTTCAAAGGCATGTTAATCAAGCCCTGTGTGAAGATGCCAGGAGACCAATTACACTTGTGAGCTGCACTTCAGCTTTCTCATTTCCCCGAATCCTGCTGCTCAAATATGGTTATAGCCCAGATTTCTTTTCCACACCGATGAAATAGTTGACCTTGACAAATAGCAGAATGCAGAGAGGGATTGGTAACATGGAAACAGCATGGCAGTACTTTAACTTCTCTGCAGTTCCTGTCGAAAGCTGCAGTATCTGCTGTGTATGAGATACGCTGGTCTGTATTTCCAACAGAACATAGACTGGCTTTGTTACTCAAGGCTTGTATGAATGTGGCTGTAGATTGAATTCACAGAACTTGCAAAGGTGATTGGAAGTTCTTCATCACTTTTTTATTGATTCAACCTGGACTTAAAAACACTAAATAGCTTTTCAAGGTCCAGGTACATGATTCTGCCTCCGAACTTTGAGCAGGAAGCGTTTTTATTCACTTTCATAACTGCCCAAGGTCACTTTTATTATCAAGAGCCATAACTGCCATCCAAGATGTTAAGGCAAAAAGCCAGTCTTTCTTCGGAGGTGGTGTTTACAGAGAACAGATGCAGCTTGAACAATGTGCTCTTCGTCCCTCCAGCTGTTTCTCATTTCACTGCAGGGTGGACTGAAGAACAGAGGAATCCGTCACCAATGGAAGCTGGGTCCCAGTTGGCCTTACGAAGCCACAGCCTCATCCTAATCATTGTCTGTCCATCCATCTGCAACGAGATTGATATGCCTCTGGATGTCGTGAAAGGCTCCAACATAACCCTTGTGCCCACCAGCCAGTGAGGGCCTGTCTTTGCTCAGCTGGCATTGCACTCTGTTCACACCAGGACAAACTTGATTTGACCAGAGGGAGGCTCTTGTGATTGATGATTCCACCACGTATCTTCAGCCACAGCAATCTGGCCTGGCTCGACTGCTGTGCGGATACTTGTGTGTGGGTGCGCATGTGTGAACAGCTGTCTGAATGTGACAATGAATAAAAATTTAATGCCATTGTGAGTATGGATATTTAGGGCAAAAAGACTTTGGATGGGCAGTTATATGCAGGTGCAGAAGAATCCACATTGGCCAAGTCATATGCGCAGCTGTAGCAGCTCCAGTTGTTCACTTGTTGTTTGTGCTCCAACATTTCCCAAGCAAGTGACAAGCTGCGAGCCCACTCTATCCAGGCTTTGTTAAAGAAAGCTCAAAATGCCAACGGGGTCCCCTCACACCCACAGGTTTCCTCAGCTGTGGCAGTAATCAGCGCTGAGAAGTGTCGTCCATGCCTCGGCACCCAAGCCAGAACCTTTCTACGCTGCTTCTTCTTCTACAACTTCCTTTTTTTTTCTTAAATGTCATCTCCCATCATGTTCATCTCCCGAACACGGAAGCACCAGCGACCCAGCATTATTTTAGTACGCCGTGGATCTATTCCTGCTCTTTGTGGTGGGGTTTAACATTACAAGTTGATAAAAGACAGATGCACTGTGTGTCGACAGATGAATGTAAACACCTCATGGAAAAATACTCTGAACTTCTGATGAAATGCAGAACGAGAAAGGCGAAATCATACAAGGATGGATGTCAATTTACAACTTACCTACAACCTACAGAGGTCAAGTAACCTGCAAAGTGATTTAGTATGTGGGCTTTCAAAGTAACATGAATCTAAATGATATGTGCCCAAATCAGTCAGTCAGTAAAAAGAATAGGTTGAATTATATCATATGTCAAGGGAAAGAATCAGGAAAGTCATGACAATACATGCATCAGACACGGTTAAAAGTTGAAACTAAATAACCCAAGGGGATCTGATGGACAAATTTAAATTGAGGTTGACAAATACAACTAATTGACATGCAACCTATGGCCTACATTTGTTCCAGTGCTTCCAAAGATTTCTTTTTTGGAAGTAACCTCTTTTTTCCCTGGCTGCCTCAAGTTATTTTGAGCGTCTCTCACTGTAGAGAAACCTAAAGCAGAACGCACACATACAGAGGCACACAAACACACACCAGCCTTAATGACATAAATGGCATGTAATGGTGATGATACGGAGCTGGAGGGGAAAAAATAAATCACTGATGTAATGTTTCCGGTGAAAACCTAGTCCTCTCTGCAGAGGAAAGCTCATGCGAGGGGCGCCATCTACTGTTTGTTTATGTGAACTTCATACTGCGTGTTCTGACAAAGCTCCAGCTGACTCACTTTGGCTCCTCTTGCCCCATAAACGAAAGGGGACAGCCAGACTCAGCAATGAGGTTGAGGCAGTATAATTTATGCCTGTGAATTATGGATATACCAAGCAAGTGAAGGCCAATATATGTTTTATACCACGCTCCCCTCCATTTATTTTGGCTGGGGTTATGACTTGATAGCTGGCAGTTCTATTGATGATGGACTTCCTGATTTATCCGTTCAAGTCAGGCAGGGCCATCAATTAAGGCGCCTTGCCAGGACAGACATGCCGAATGTACTGTCACCTGTTGTTTATGACTGACTGTCTATGCTCTCGGGAATAAGCTTCCTGCAGAACGGGGCGGGTTCACCACTATTCTGCTCACAGCTGTGATTATTCCCAGACATGAGGCAGTAAAACAATGTGCATTACCCCAGCTGCAATTTGTGCCACCGCTTAACTAGTAGTATCTATTTTTCCAGCTGCATTAAAACATCGACCTCTTTTTTACCTGATTATCAGAATTACAATAACTGTAAACTGAGGCAACCCTATACATTGCATTGTTTTATAACCTCATAGAAGTCAGGAACATATAATTTCTCACGGATAGACGGAGATGTATATACTATCCATTCCCCTGGAAGCCATCGCCAGCAATTTCCTTGCTCTTTCATCATTCTAAATGCGCCTAAATGGTTTGGGTGTGGGGAGGGGTTGAGCGGCAATAACCGCACCTTTGTGTCAGGAGGGGAATCTGGAATCTTTGATGCTTTCCCTGGCATGAAATGTATTTACAAATACCTTCGCGGGAGCAAATAAAAGGTTTAATATTTAATTAGGCCTAAGGGCATCTCACAATAACGGCCACATTTCAGATCAATGGTATGATGGAGGCATCTTCCTTCACTGTCAGTCTGTGTGAGGAGAAAGCCTGGCTTCCTCCTTTAAATGTTACTACAGTTACTTACACGCAGACAGCACTTCGGGGAGGACAGTTAATCATTGAGCATTTGCAATGCACCTCCTGGAATGCTGAGTAGTCAGGGAGAGCCACTGGATACATGTTTGTATACATTTGTGAATTTTAAGGCTTGTGACTTCAGATGATTACCGTGAATGATGAATGGTGAATGATGAATGAAAAATGTATTTAGGCCCTCTTTGTGCCAACGCTGATGAAACTTTCATGATCCCTGTGGGGAAACCGCTCATGTCATAGTGCACTGTGAGATTGGATTGTATAATCAAGAGTCTTAAACCGCTGTACCCAAGGGTTGTTTTTGAAGACCCCCTTTTGTTTGCCATTTCTTGAGTTCGTAATAGCAAATATCACATAGGTCAGACTTGCAAGTCTGTTGTTGACTGCGAAATTTAAAAAAATAAATAACTTGGTGTTGATTGCATCGATATGTGGGTGCTCATACACACATATAGATTTATTTATTTTCCACAAAATTAATCAAACTTAATCCAACTCTAAACTATTTTGAGTCTGTCAGCCAAACAATTGTGGAAAAGTGCAATTATGTGGCATTTATGATGTTGAGAATTGAGTTTTATTTTACCGAAATAGGTTTTGAACAAGCCTTGGTATCGTGAAGTGATATGTGTTTAGTGTTATAGAGTCCCACACAACATTTCGCCCTAGGTGCTCTGTATATTGCACATCTTTTCATGCAGGCAGTCTCGTTGTCAGAGCTCCAGTTCATTTATTTTACTTTTTTCATAAAACTATATAAAAGGAAACATTTCTAATAAAAAAATGTTCTGTTCAGACAGGAAGATTGTTAGCAATGATTTCTCCTTTTGATAGTATATAAATCATATTTTAACACTGCAATTTCACCATATTTTGATTCAATTTATGAGTTCTACATAACTACATACCTTAAAGGTGTAATATGTAGGAATTATAGTCTAAAACATTCAGAGTTATCAACAGAATGTTAAGAAATAACAGTTCTGATGTTATGCCAAATCTGTTTATGTATTGTACAGTTATTTAGGAAAGTTGGCATGTTAACCAGCTAGTGAGCTACTGTAGGGTTCAGTCCGACAACAATGACAATGAGATGGTTTTCTTGCTGGGTTTGGCTCCTGGCATGCAGTGGCTAACCTCATCATAACCCCTGCTCAGGCCTCCAGAGAGAGGCCTCCTACTCTACTACTACTACTACCACTTCGTACCCTCTTGTCCTTGTCCTCATCTTTTTCCCTGCCTGAAGCCACTGTGTCCCCCGAGTCAGACACCTGGTCATAGCTGCTGTAAATCACCTCTGTATTCCCTGTCGTCAAACTGGCCTTCATTGTTCTCAGAGGCTGTGTGCAATCCCACTCCCACTGTGTTCACTAGGACGTTGGTTGCTGCTTCTGGTTCTGGTGCCCATTCCAGCGGCGCTCCCCACCAGCATTCCCAGTTGGGTCTTCCCCACCCTGGGCCTGAAAGCCTCTAAAATCCAAAACTCCAGTGTTAGTGATGTAAACACAAACCCCAGAGCTAAAATAAAATGCACTGTCCCTTCCTGAATCAATATGGGAAACTATTTTCATGGATACCCTACTCTAATAGATGCACTATATTTTGACTTTCTTTGACGGACATGAGAGTTTCAGACAGTGTCACTGTGAATGCCTGGCTCTGTCCAGCCTTTTTGAACAATGTTTGTATGAAAGGTGCTATATAAACTTGAGTTGAGTTGGTAATGGCAGGCAAGTTGAGTTGTCACTCAACGCCATCGTTTTCCTGGTTAAACGCCGCCAAATACCTGCAGCCCAAGTCCACTTATAACAAGAAAGAGGCTGTCCAAATTCAGATCGGAGTGGATCAGTCTTGTCAGTGAGACGGAGTACTGTAGTAGAGTATTTTCTGTTGCCATAACAGACTGTCCGACCTGAAGCAACATTCAGCAGGTGACTACCACATCTGAGCAGATTGGGGTTGTTTTTGACAGATGAAACATTATGCTAAATATGATCTGATGTTTTAATTCTTAATATTACTGTGCAAACTGGTGCATAAAAATTTGCACCTACAGTCAGCAGCAATTAGGGGTTACTCTGGTGATACGCTGCCCCCTACCTATTTGGAATATTACTACAACAGGTGGCCAACTCTTACGTAATGGCACCTTTAAATACGAATGTAACATTGAATGAGCAAATTTAGTGTTATGATGATGGTTTTGCAAATGAACCTGGGCTTTGCAAATGTTTTTGCAGTTTCTACTTTATTTTTTTTTCTTTCAGAGAACCGATTTAAGAGCTGAATTTGCAGAGGTGTGACGTCAAAGCACAGCGGTTAGCATCAGAGGGAGCATTATTGACAAAAACCTCACTGTTGTGCAAATTAGCACACCTGCTCTGCGGCGCTCAAGCCTTCAATGCAGTGCCATCAAAATACACAAAGCTTAACAACAGCTGTCAACGCTTTGTGACAGCTGTCATGGAGTCAACACGCTTTAGTCTGCTTTCTCTGTCTGCCTACCTTCCGAGCGCTGAAAAAAGCAGCATATCACATTTTTATTCCTTATGACAGGATGAAACCTTTCCTGCTTTAGTTTTAATCGAAAAGATCCGACCTGTACTGGAAAATGTGTTCTCTTCTTTGGAGACGTTTGTTTCGATGCCACTGAACTCACGCAGGGTGTGTCAATACCTCGGAGAGCGGGCACGAAACATATAAATGCTCAATTATAGTTGCTTCAAAGATAGTTGAATTTAAAAATGAATAACAGTGAGTATTACATAATTCACGACGGTTAGTTATGTAAGTGGCCCAGATATGGAGAACAGACAGGGTATTGTCTGTTACTCAAATGACAATCTGTGTGCCTGGATGACTATTTTTATGTCATTGTGACTACAAGCATATGTTTTCACATGCTTGCTTAACTCTTTGTGCTTTTAACCACCCACATTGTGTTTTTGTATTTGCATGAATATTCCTCTGAAAGAAACATGTACAACAAGGACATGACATTGGTGAAGGCTCTGAGCAGAGTCTTTTAAACTCCAAGTAGCTCTGGTGTCAACTGTTTGTACAGTAACCCAGAACAGACATACCTAACTCTGATCTAGATATGGCTTTTTGCTTTTTATGTGAATTTTGGAGTTTTTCTTACATGTTTCGGAGGAGAGAATGAGGCGTGGGAGAGTATTTATTTGGTTGCAATCTGCAACTTCCTTCCACCTGCTAGGTACCACTAAATCCTACACACTGGACCTTTAACCTAAGCAAAGAGTCCTGACAATAAACTTACCTAAGAGTGCACGGTATGATTCATAGAGCAGCAAATACTTATATATGATAGTGTTTTGTTGCAAATATTACAAAAAAATCTAACTTTTCCCTCAACAGATAAAAGACGAAATCTTAAATCTTTAATTAGGCTTGTTGCTTCGTTAGTGCTATCTTGTTAAGAAGAAATCTACAAAGGAAATAAAGACAAATGTGTGTGTGATGTGAGTCCTTAATTAGCTATTAGAAGTTACATGTTTTCATTTACTGCGTAAGGACTGAAATTCTTTCCTTTTGGTCTTTTTGATTACTCCGAGCTCTGAATGAAATTCATCCAGAGCTGCTTTTTTTCCTTTTTCTTGCGGCTGTCTACATTTCTCGGTTTGTATTCTTCTTGGTCATGTATTATTCTTATCTTTTGTTAGCTCCCTCTTGTTTCATTATTATTTGGCTCAGTTTCCTCTGAGGTTTCTCTCTCTCTGTGTGCGGGTGTATGTGTGTACACCTGCTTTAACTTCGCTCATTTTAAAGAGCCCTTAATTCCCACAGAAACCTACATTTAACTTATGAGCACTTTTGCTTTGACCAAGAAAAAAGAAAAGAAAAAAAAAACACCAGACTTAACAGACGGCTCAGGTCTTGCCCAAATCCATCCAGTGACAGCACTTAAGTTTCTGTCTACCTAGAAAGGTAAGAAAGCAGCTTGATCTTTTGACTAAGGATTACAGAATGGATGAAAGGAAAAAAAGATGGATGAATCGTGCTCTCCTTATTTGAGTAGTTTTTCCTTGAATTGCTTGAATGTTCTCTGTAGTGTGATACAACTGCTAATCAATGATCATAAAAAAAATATACCAAATGGCATTCTTTTGAGGATAATTCTGTTTTTTCTCACAAAGCGCATGTTATTCTTCAAAGCTTTTGTCGTGATCCCTATCTGTAATAAAAACTTTGTGCTCGCCAAGTTAATTGCTTAAATATTGGAACAAGGCAACTTTGTTAAAAAGAAGTCAGATGCAGCAAGAATCAAGAGCAGTCAGACAATCATACAGGAAAACCCCTGGGTAAGCCGTTTAAGTAAGAACTGAAATGAAATAAACCGCAGCTGAATGGATGCTGTCAGGTTGTCATTTCCAACATGTATTAACATTCCTATGCATTTTCCTAAAAATTATAATAAACCCTTTAAGTTGACTTTCTTTGGAGTACCCCTTTACTGTATTCAAATATGTTTAAACTTGCGCTGTGCACACTAACATTACCAGAAATTTACTCAAGACTAACCAATCTGAATGAATTTAGCAGTAACTAAATCATTAATTCATTTCTTAGGTTTTATTTCCCATTAATTGGTCATTTCAGCAATAAAATGTCAAGGTAAAGGTCAGTCCTGCTTGACATATTCAGATTGCTTGTTTTTTTTCAAGACAGCAGTCCAAAACCCAAATATAGTTTTATTATTATAACTTTCACAGCGATCTATAGCACTAACAAGCAGCAAATCTTCAAATTTGAGAAGCTTTTGACATTTTTGCTTTAAGGGGTACACCAGCAAGTCCGTACTAAACTTCCATAATGTTAGGGGACTTGCAATAGACAGATATTTTGACTTTTAGAACACTGCATTTCATA
This sequence comes from Larimichthys crocea, assembly GCF_000972845.2. Lineage (NCBI taxonomy): Eukaryota > Metazoa > Chordata > Actinopteri > Sciaenidae > Larimichthys > Larimichthys crocea. Next base: position 8,832,326 of record NC_040013.1, read on the forward strand.
TAATACAACTTAATAGTTGTATTATAGCAAAATCTTTCATTAAACCCTCCATTCCTCCCATTAATCCAATTAACTGTTAATGCTGCTGTTAATTCCACCATTAGGCTGTTCTCAGACCGACTTGATTCTTCGAAATTCACATTTATTTGAATGAAGCTAGTCTGTCGAAGGAACGGTGGTGCTAACTCGGAGGGTTCCCGGCAAAATAGCGCATGGTCATCCAACAAAACCAGGCTCGACTTTTGCCGCAATGCAACTCAACATCATCTGGCAATGCACTGCGTTGCCTGATGGATCACTTTGTAACATAATTCTTTATTTCTACTGTTTATCTCATGATCGGGGGAATGGATAATACAATACTTGCCGCCATGGTAACTTTTCAGTTATAAAATCTTGTATTATAAACCACTGTGCAGAGTTTTATCGTCTGATAAGCCTTTAAACACATTAATCTGTTACTCCAATTACACTCCCTGGATTGTATTTCATTGTCTTACATGTAACACCATACGTAGCCCACTGCAATGTTTTAACCCAGAGCTGTTTTTGGTCTGAATCCACACTTACACACTCGGGTATTATTGCTGTAATATGATAAAAGTGAAGCTGGTACCAGATTATTGTCCACTGATGAAGGTATGTCTTCCAAAAAACGAAAAAAAAAACAACTGACAGAAAAATAAATGTGGTAAACTAAAGGCCCCTGGTGTGCAACATCTTTTTGTTTTGCAGTGTTTGTAGCGGATTGAATTGATTCACTGCTGGCTGTGAACAGAAAAGCATCCAGTCCAATGAAAGAAGCACACCTGTCCTGATTTTCAAAGTGTAATGGCTTGTTGCTGTTACTTGTGTTTTGTTCATGCTGTGCCAGCATATTAAGTAATGCAGCATGTTACTGCCTGTTAGTTGTGTATGAGTCACCACTATAGCCAAACACTGTACATTTTTGCTATGGCTCCTTTGTACTTTGTCTTGACATATTGGTTTTGTCCCCACTGCTGAATTGTAAGTGGGCTTGCCTTTCATTGTCCTTCATTCTGCCACAACTATACTGTAAGTCATTTATGCCACCTGCTTGCAGAAATGAGATATTCTCTTTCTTTATGTTTCAGCTTTTCAAAGTGTGTGTGTGTTTTTTTTCCCCAAGCAAAATCAGACTCTGCCCAGTGCACACCTCAGCAAATCCCTGCTGGCTCCCTCAAACATCCCAGAAACCCCTTTTTCTCCTCCTCCAGAGACTAACTGTGATTCCAATTATGAAGAAATATGTACAGGAGATGGGCGACTGTCACAGGTCCTGTGGAAATTTCATTTTAATTAATCTTGGGCAGAAATTGGCAGCTTGGGCATCATGACACTCATCACGGCTTCCTGAAGTAGATCCAATTTTCTGTCTCAATAGGCATTAAATTAGCAAGAACATTTCCACCTTTGTCACCCCGGCACGCATAACAAATGAAATACATTTGGCTACATGACATAATGGAGTGCTAATAAATGACTCACCACGCGAGCGAGGTACAGGGAGAGACAGTGGCAGGTAAATTGTGTTTGCCAGCACCTTATCACATCTGGGAGTGTTAAAGAAAAGGGGGGGAAAGGAAGTGAAGGAAGTTCAGTTTTGGATGTGTGAGTATGAGACATCTTTATTATCAGTGTAACTTTTGTTGGATGAATCAGAGATCATTTTCTGGATAGGTTCTTTGAGGTTAGAATAAACTACCTAAACTCATTCCAGTATGGTAATATGCCCTGCTTGATTGACAATATCATCTAGCACTGGCCCGATAATTATGAGTATTACACCTCCAAAGTTCATGAATGTGTTTACTTTGTCTCATTAAGAACTAGTGTTGGCTGACTGATCTACATCACCCACGAATGTTATGTTTTTATGAAACACAGCCCACACCGCTGTGACATCAATAACGCAGAGAAGTTTTGCATTTCTTTTGTATTTGCAGTTTGGTTTGTTATCAAAGTTTCCACCAAACCGAAGACGTGTTTTAGGAACAGATCAATGCAGGCCTATATTTAGGACTGCAAATTAATTTTTCTTGAGGAAAACTCTATGAGAAGGGAGTGTACTTGCATGGATTAACGTCGTCAATACATTCAGGGTAAGTTTGTGAAAAGTCAGTATCAGTCACAAAACTTTGTCACCCCACCACACGTGACATGACACAAAGGAAATATGCCATTTCTGCATAGAAAGAAGTAGAAAACAAGTGAGGAGCTCATTTTATTTTATTATATTGTTTCGGCATGCCCTGACAGGCGAGCGACGTGCTTCCATCTCCGAAACAACTCTTGCCACATCAGTGCCTGACTCTCATCCGCCCACAGAGTGCGGTGAGGTGAATTGCTCTATACTTTGAATAGCTCCAAACATACAGCACTTGCTGTACATTATAAGATATGTCTCCCTTTTGTCCAACAAATAATCATTATTCTGAAATCTTCTTTCAAAGAAAATTCTCCATACATTATCCGAAAGAGTCATAGTGGAATCCAGATTTGGGAATTTACAAAGCTTGTCCAAAGCTTTTGATCTCTCTTTCTTCCAGTCCCTTTGTTCAAGGCGACTGTGAGATTATGTAGCTGCCTTGGGAAGACACATGTAAGGGACAACTAATGAGGGTGTCAGTGGGACCAGTATTTGAAGTAAAGATGGAGCAAGGTGACAATGTTGTGCAACCTAGTACAGGAGTTGAGAAAAGTATTGGGTGATTGGTAAGAGGAAGTCATTAGGAGCAAAGTAGGGTTGGGCATTATCTAAGCAGTAATGCAAACATGGTGTATGTTCCATGATTATAATGGAACGCACAACTTTGTGAGCTTCTGACCTTGCGTAAACGTTACTTCAAAACTCCTGTGTCCTCTGTTATACTTGTTGGTTCCCAGGATTTTGCCATTATTTACACCAAATGTCTCTGATTGTATTACATCACTGTGGACATCATTGAAGAATGAATGAATTTGTGGGACTTCTCTGTGGCAGAATTTTATTAATACATCAATGTAATTGTAATTGTGTTTGTCAAACATTTCATTCACTGGATTGGCCAAAAACAAACCTGTTATTTTATGCACAAACGGTTTCTCTGCAAACAAAATGTTCCATTATTAGTTTGTGACTGCACCGCTTCCTCTAAGGGCATTTTCAAACCTGGGTTGTTTAGAAAGATTGAATTGAACTCTGCTTCGTTGTGATTTGTTTAGGCAGATCTGAATTCCACTGGTGTTGACAACCGCACCCGGAGCGTTTAGTGGTCTTGGTTTGGGTCACACACGTATTCTGAGATGATTCATTTGTAGTGGGTGAATGTGATTCACATAGTCCCAAGTACCAGGTGAACTCTGCAGCTTTGAGCTAAATGGCTCCTTTAGCCTGGATTAATGAAACCAGCAGTATAAAGTACCTAACTGGAGAATGAATGTAGGTATAAAAACATCTCTTGGGGTCTTGGTTCAGTTATTTTGGTCTACACTCTAGGTACTATTACTGTTTCTACTGAAAGAATGAACACTTCATAAGAAAAATAGGTGTTCTATTGGATTGAGATTTGCCACATTTTACCACAGATAGTCTCAAAATCCCAGAACCTTTTCCTTCCTCCATAGAAAAGCGTTTGTGTTTCTCCAGTAAAGATGAGCAGGATCTATCTTAACCTCCATCCCTGTCGTCATCTGCTTCTGTGCAGCGTTTTAATTGGCCGAGGCTGGCACACCCTTCCAACCCAGCTGTTTCCCTGCTACATCCCCGAGCAAGACGAGTGTTCCTCACTAATTACTGCTGCTGTCTGCGATGATCTGTGACACCGCTAGCTCCCGCTGAATTACCCTCACCTCCTCCATTTACAGTACCTGTCAATATCCTTCCTCATTTTCATACATCAGTGGGAAAAAAAATCTGTAAAGTAGAGCAAAGGATTGACCGAAAAATGATGCCCTTTCAAAAGGCTCCCGCAAGACTAATGACTGTTAAAAAGCAATCAAGTGGTAGCAGCAGTCTGGGCGGTAGATCTCTGTATTTTATTGCTAACGCCCAGTCACGGCACCTCTGCTGTTTAAATTATTGCTATGTAAATCACCTGAAGTGCTTTGGTATTGGAAAGCAGCAGATTTAAGATGCTGGTGCATGTGCTAAGTAGACAGTATCTCGATATTCGTGGAGGCCTTCATTTGAGGGACTAACTCCTGCTATTCATCAGCGTGTCAGTCCACCTCGAGCTGGCACTACATTCTGAGAAGTTCGCTAGCGGAACAAATGAAGTCTTCTCTGACTCACAGATAAAATGCTTATTCTGTATTTCTGCAAAACCGATGTGGAAGTACAGCACCTAAAAGTTCAGATCTAGCTCGTCTTGGAAGCACTTTTTTACCTTCTGTCTTTTACATGTTTTGTTCCCCCGGAAGCCTTTGCACACTCCCAATGTAAAATCGGGTGCTTGCAATGTGATTATGGGAGGTCTAAAGCTATACCTACCAAGGTTTTGCTTGCATCATACTGTCTGTAAACTTCGGGTTGGGATATTTTGAGACTGATTAGATAAGAAAGGTCTAGCGATTTCATCTAGGAGTCAAATTCTTCAAGGTAAAGGTTGTTTGTAGCTTCAGCTATTGGCTGGAAAACAGTGTCTGTAATGTTGGGTATGGAAACACAGGTTGGAACCTTGTCTTAGTACAAATCTTTTCATGAGATGTCACTGTCCTCTGCTGGTCTTTAGACAGTATTGCACGTCCAGGGTTGAGGTCCATTTCAGCAAAGTTGTGAAGGCTGGTCTGTCAAAAAAAAAAAAAATCTCTTTTTCTGGTTTTACTTTTTGTTTACTCACAACTGATTTCGAATTTGTATAAATTAGATTCACACAACTTCTATCACATCTGAAACTGTTACCCTGCAAGCGAGGGCGACTAATTTGTGGTGGAATTAAAGCTCGTGACTGTTAATGTGCTTATCACAAGAAGAACTCCATTGTGAGAATGAATTGTTGTATTTTTGAAACGTCTCTGTTGTATTTCCCAGGCTTATACCTTTTGCAATAATGCATTCCCTGCAGTCCGTGGCTTGTTTTTATTCCTGTGCCAGATAGAGTGTGAAGCTTAATGGAGTTGTTTTGTTTTGTTTGTTTGTTTTTTTCATTCAAGGATTCAAATTGATTTCTCCTGAGCACAAATATTATAACGGTCATGACCACTGCAAATTTATGTAAGAAATGTTGCCACTGTGAGGTAGCAGACCTGCACTGCCTTTATATCACACATCATTGATGTTTGCATTCGTTTTGGTATTTAATTTGCGATACCAAGCAGGAAAACACATATTGTTCATTGTTTTGGGCCCACGGGACAGTTTTGCAAAAACAAAAAAAATAGCTGCTGTTATATATAAATTATGATGTGTATGTAGTTTAAGAAATGAAACAAAAAAGATGCAGTGAGCATAGGGATGCAAGGAGGAAATTACACTTATATCGTTACACAAACTCACACTCCACCACCTCTACACCCCAGAGCGTTGGTCATGAGCCTGCTTCATTCTGTCAGCAGACAATCCCACAGGACAAATCTCCATTCACCCTGAGCTCAAGTGAACTTTCAGCAGAACTCATCTTGTATTTTCAGCATGATAAGGTTTCCATAAGCTGTTCTTAATGAAGCAATAACATTTGATGTTTGGACCCATCTGTCTCCAAACTAATGCAGACTCGTTTTCACCGTGCCTTATCTTGTACGTTCACTCCAAACAATATGAAAATGAGTATTTGTCTCTGAGATCAAATATGTTGCAGTAGAAATTAATTGAATGGATTTTTTTTGTTTGTTTGTTTGACTACATTCTCTCCTGTTGTGATTTTTGCTCTTGGGTTGGCAGTATCTGCCAGATGCTTGCTCTGTCCACCTCTTTAGTCCAGACTTGTCCAAATTAAAGGAGCAGTGTGTAGGATTTACTGACATATAGCGGCGTAGTTGCTGATTCACTTTCATCCTGACTCCTTTCTTGAAACTATGGTGGCTGAGAAATGTGTGGAAAACACGCGACTATCTGTATGGAGCCAGTGGTATGTTATGTCCTTTCTGGGCTACTACAGAACACAGCAGTTCAACATTGCGGACTCCGTTTAAGAGGACTTGCGCTGTCTGTCTGACACACCAGACCTTTAAATTAAAAAATGCATCAAAAATAGGTGCAAAGATTTAAAAAATGACATTATATTACGAAAAAACGTCACACGTCATCTTGTGTGTTCGCTCCATCACCTGACTGGACACAATTAGCAACACAAGCTGTTTATCTCAATGCATTCCATTCCTAATGATCACTTAATTGTAGTGGATCTTTACAGACGTTTTCTTATGCCAGTTTTCTGAAAAGTCAGTTAAAAGTTGCGTTATTGTTGATGGAGACCCGGCTAATCTGTCCCCTCCTATTTCTCTTTTCATTCTGGGAGAAATTTGCCTTCGGGGCTTCCTGCTACAAATCCTTTCGGAAGTCAGGTGATGCAAGCCTTTCTGTCAGAAAGTCCTGAAAGCAAACTTCTCCCACATGTGGGTGTTCTTGACCTTTGTGCTAATTAACCAACCTTAGCATGCTCACCAAACTAAAAATGTCGAACCTGATAAACATGCCTAAGCTCAGCGTGTTAACATCGTGAGCGTGTCGGCGTCAGACCACAGACGCCTCAATAATGTGTTCACATGGGACGCAATGATGGCAAGGAAAAAGCAAGAGCTGAGATGAAATGAATACAGCCTTTGATGAGAAAGTAAGAATGACAAGCAGTTGCAGGCATTGTCTTAGAGGAGAGAGACCGAGGCAGGCAGTCATATGAACTCCTCGCATAGCTCCCTCCTAATAACTCCCACTGTGCCATTTTTACCAAAGGCAAGGATTACCATTAAGCCCGAGTCACATCTTCTCACATGATCCTCTATCCCGCCTAAGGTTTATTCACACTCATGCACAGACGTGAGCACACACAGGCTGGTAGCGGGGAGAAAGTGGGGATGAAAGGGAGGTCGGCTGAGCGGTGGTCACGGGACAAACAGAAGAGTTGGGACCTTGTGTAGCACCTGAGGCAGAATAATGCAGTAGATTTCTAAATAATAAGTCAAACAAGCCTTATCTTTCAATTAATGTCCACTTCAACAATTAGATTATCCGTGACAATTAATTACTGTTGTGTTTATACAACTAATCTAACGTGAGTTATTTCAAAGATAACTGACAAATTAGCATTTACGGATCAAATAAGCTGCTAAATTCTCACATGGCAACAAAGCAAATTAGTTTGTTTTACAGTTATCTATTTTCCTGCCTCATTCTTGTAGCCATAATCGGTTTGTATTGGCTCTTCGTCATATTCATATATACTCATTTGACACATTTATGGCTCAAAGTGATCTTTGCGGGGGGTTTCTTGGAGAGATGGTGAACATAAAAGCTTCTTTCAGACCTAATCAAAAGACAGTCAGTAAATAGCTGGCTCCTCCTCTGCCCTAATGTGACCTAAATGATACTGCAGTGCATTTTCGGGTCAATAACGCTTTGAATTATTAAAGACCCACAAATCTATGATGATGATTTATCATAGTAAATTCACTTAGGGCCAGTATGAGACTCTAAGGTCAAAATAATTGATCATTACAACTACTACAGTAGCCTGACATTTAAAAAAAAAAAAAAAAGATGAATAAAACTAGATGGAGACTCCAGGCGAATCATGTTTAAATGGTCATAGCAACCTTGACACACTAATGGGTCTCCTACTAGTTGTCAAGGGGAACCTGGGAACTGCACATACATAAGGAATGTGGCTGTATTCTCAAATATATTTCATGAGAAGGAGCTTAGTGCTAGCTTTGTGTAATCCTCACAAGCACGCCCCAATTATGAAACGATACATGCAGACTGGAATTATGATAGCCAACGTGAAACACATGTGACCGGGTTAAGAATCTTTGCCTTTCTGTGTGCAAGATCACATTGGGAAAAGACAGTTTCCCCTGTTAAAGAAGTGCTGTTTTCACAATGATTAATACCGACGGCATCAGTTTCGTCACGACTTTCCAAAGAGACTTGAGATATACTCAAGTAAAGTACAACTTTAGCACTGAGTACTTTGTTGTTTTATTTCATTTACTGATTTTGGAAAGGGATAATTAATGCTAATAATACTGCCTTAGCGGCTGTTTGCTGTTTTTAAGGAATCCTGATTGTCTACCGCTTCGCTCAATACTGAAATTGTCTTCAGAGTGAAAGCAGGTGTGCTTATTTTAAATCTAAGCTCTGACTTAATTTGTTGTCTCTCCTGAAAGAACTCCACCATCACCATCATTTGATGAGCCAGTTTGTGAAGCATCGGTTTGCTAATTAGTGAGTGTTGATCCCCTTGAGGATAACTGATCCATGTCCAAGCTGTTGTGAAATTGATGTACAACAATTTGTGCAATCAGACGCCTACTGTTCATGCTATCCAGTCCCTTCTCTGCAACCCGGTGTAAAACTTGCAAAAAAAAAAATGCTGGGAGTTCTGTAAGGCTTTAGGTGTCGCCTTGTCGATCTTGCCCTAGATTCTAACTCCTTGGGGTTGTTGCTGTAAGTTTTGTCAACAATTACAGCCAATCATTCCCCCCTATTACAAAAAGGAAAAATGTCCTGAGGCTATAGGAGCAGCAGAGCAAAATAATCAGGATTTTGCCATGGGTATCATCAGCTCATTTAAACTAATCAAAGGTTTAAACCATAAATAGATGCTGGAGGGGGCGATCGGAGGGAGATTTCAAATGAATGTTGCATTAAAAAAGGTAAACAAGAAGTAAATGCTTGAAGGAGAGGAGAGGTTTTTCATACTGCTATAATTCAGAAGGATTAAACACATCCTTATACTTGCTGACTCAACTTTCAGCTGAGAAGTCAAATGACCTGAAATATGATCACACATGAATCTCTGAGGCTTTTCAAGATTACATATTGTCCCTTTATACAGTGTGGGGAATTTGTTTCATACACTGTTTCAATCAGTACATGTGTGTTTTTCTATTTGCTCGCAGCCCCCAGGTTGATTGTTTTAATTCCACAAACATCTACTCTTGTATGCATTTGGAAAAGGCTATCACTTCATAACAAATTCATTTTCATACGCTCATAAAGGCGTATTGAAACGTTACAGTCCATGTGCACACAGTAATTTATCATAATTTGTGTTTTATTCTGAAGGAATTTTGCAATTAATTCGACTTCTTCACATTTAATGTTTGGAGTCATTTGGGTAAACGCAGCAGGTCCAGTGGGTTTTTAGGAGAACAATGCTGTGCATGATCACACTACTTTATTTCTCTCCTTCCACAGTAGGAAATGTGATGTTATGTGATGGCATCACGCGGGAGTCCGAAAATCCGGGTAGTCATGCGCTAATCCGGTATTTAAGGTCGATGGTTCACTGGTTTAGAAGCAGGGCTCTGGGCGCATGGAAGGGGAGGTTTAATACAAACTTTGTTCATGAAGAAAGCAATTTCAAATGTGTTCAAAGGATCCATGTTCATTTTAGGTTAGGTTTTAGTTGAAGTGTGTATTTACAGGTCAATATTCAGTCAATTAAACTCCAGATCAACCGTGCGTAAAATTTGGCAACGGTTTTTTGGATAATGTTTCAGTACTGCTTTTTTGTGCTTGTGGGCGCGGTGGTCGTGAGTGCTCAATTCCCCAGAGAGTGCGTGACACCCGAAGGACTCAGGAGTGGACAGTGCTGTCCGTCCCCATCTGGACTCAACGACGACCCGTGTGGCTCCAGCACAGGGCGCGGAGAGTGTGTGTCCATTGCGGTGGACTCACGCCAGCACGGCCCTCAGTACCCGCACGACGGGCGGGATGATCGGGAACGATGGCCCGTCCGTTTCTTCAACCGTACTTGTCAGTGTAATGGAAATTTCAGCGGTTTTAACTGTGGTCGCTGCAGACACGGATGGACTGGAGCCAACTGTGACCAGAGGATTAATGTTGGTGAGTGCGCTTCCACGGGAAGTCTTGGGAAATATCCAAATTATATTCATGTCATCACTATAATGATTCTTATTCATGGGGAGTTAGGAGAGGTCATAGCACATCTGGAGTTGGTTTTGGCACTAGTTTAGAACACCACACCAAGCCGAATTAACTAGTGGTGTTGTGTTTTTTTGTGAATTTAATGTTTCCACTGGACAAAGACAGAGTTTTGCCTCAGTTAATTCAAAGTATTCTCCCATGAAAGAAGATGCAAAAAGCACATAAAAAAATTCAACCCCTAAAACTTGGAAAAATGCATATGATGACAAAACCAATTGATTAAAACTGTCAATTACGCACATTTCCTGACGTTCTTTTCTCGGTCATTAAGGGAAGATCTGCAATTAACGCATGACTGATTGTGTTAATCCACTTTTTTCCTTTTGCTATAATCCTCCCAGTAAGGAGAAACGTGATGCAGCTCAGCGCTGACGAGAAGCGTGCGTTCGTTAACGCGCTGGACCAGGCCAAGCGCACGGTGCACCCGGACCTCGTGATCGCGACGCGGCGCTATGCGGAGATCTTCGGTCCCGACGGGAACACCGTGCAGTTCGAGAACATCACCATCTACAACTACTTTGTGTGGACCCACTACTTCTCTGTCAGCAAGACGTTCCTAGGTGCGGGGCAGGCCAGTTTCGGGGGAGTGGACTTCTCACATGAGGGGCCCGGATTTGTCACTTGGCACAGGTACCACCTGTTGCAGCTGGAGCGAGACATGCAGGTAAGATGCTGTATAAAGAGGGTGTATAATTAGACTAATCGTGATATAATGGCATACATAATAGTTCCATGAAATAGCTCTTATGTGACGGGTCATTTAAAGATTAAAAATAGATTTTCTCTGTGGAGGGTAATCGCCACCTGACTGCTTATCCACATTTTTTAATGTACTTAATATATCAGCGACTAATAGCCCCTTTCAACCCAACTGTCGTTTCCTCCGGTGTGTTTGTTTTACCTAATGTGTCTCCTCATAACTGTATTGGCGAGAAAATCATAATGTACGACGCAATTTCGACGCGCAAAATATGATTTTAAGCGCTTTATGGGATTCGATTTGATCTGCACACCATCTATTTGGAGACTGCTTGTAGCAAATAGTTTTGTTTTTTATTGTTGATTATACAGAGCTTTGGTGAAAGGACTTATTAAACTGCAGCAATCGCAAAAGTGATTTATGGAAGCAAAGAGTTTGTATAATTATTATATCCAACCAATACTTCACAATAATGCACTTGCAAGCAGTGAAATTAAAGTTCTAGATGTTGGACAGAGTCTCCATCCGTATACTGGATACAGGTTGATGGTTAAGTCATCCTCCCAAGTTAGCCACTTCTTTAAAAACTCTATTGAGTATGCACACTGACAGGCACAGATTGCAGGAGAGTGCTCATTTTTCAGGATGCAATCTGTCAACCAAGATGACTAAAAAATAAAATGTCCCAGTTCCTTGTCCTGCAATTGAAGCATATCTGATTAAAGGTTTCATGAGCAGCAGTTGGTATCCATTAATGCTTTTCTCATCAAAAAAGTGTAGACTTTCAGAATGCAATGTAGTAACTTTAAACTTTTTTTTCCCCTTTTTTTTTCCAAAATAAAAAGTTAGTGATTTACTGGAGTGAGAGTCTATGTTCCCTTGAGATCAATGAGTATTTGTACTTATAAATCTTGTATTGACACATTTACTTATAATTGTACCTGTATGTTTTCACTACAGTCCAAAAATGTGTTTATATAATTTGCAAATTAGCACATTTTTAATATTATATATCTTTAAAGCAAATCGCAGTGCATGAAAATTGTATCCAATTTATTCCGCGCATTATGATTCCAATACCAAGTGAGACTCGATGGATACTTCATTACCTAAGGGGGTGAGAATACATTGTTGCGGGGCCAGTAAAATAAAGCCTCAAGCGAACTCCTCAAAGTTTTGTTTCCCCTCTTGTTTCGAGCTGTATCTCCACATTCACAAGCTCTATTTGTTTGAAACAACCAGGATATGCTGCAGGACCCGTCCTTCGCCCTGCCCTACTGGAACTTTGCCATCGGTGGAAGCACATGTGACATCTGCACAGATGACCTGATGGGAGCCAGGAGCAGCTTTGACATGAATTCCCTGAGCGCCAACTCTATCTTCTCCCAGTGGAGGGTCATCTGTGAGAGCGTAGAGGACTATGACACACTTGGAACCATCTGCAACAGTAAGACTATTGTGTATTAGTGATGTTTACAGTGATCCTATTTATTCTTTGCTTTCCTCTATCTCGTAACTTATTTTCCCGTCACCTTCCAGACACGGAGACTTCTCCAATCAGAAGGAACCCAGCAGGAAATGTCAACAGGCCGATGGTCCAGCGTCTCCCAGAACCCCAGGATGTGGCTGACTGCCTGCAGGTTAATGCGTTTGACACAGCACCCTACTACTCCACCTCCAGTGAAAGCTTCAGAAACACAATTGAAGGTGACTACAAATATATTTGCCGCACTGTCTGGCTGCCCTACGGTATTTTCTACATCAGATACAGAGTTTTCTTATGCCATTTCCTGTTGTTTTGACAGGCTACAGCGCCCCCAAGGGGAACTATGACCCTGTGGTGAGGAGCCTCCACAACCTGGCCCATCTGTTCCTGAATGGCACAGGAGGACAGACTCACCTCTCACCCAATGACCCCATCTTCGTCCTGCTCCACACTTACACCGATGCTATTTTTGATGAATGGTTGAGGAGACACGGTCCAGGTGTTTTAACAGCAAAATCTTGTTGTTTCTATTGTAACACATGTGTGTTTGACTTCTTTCTTGTCGGCACTATGAGCTCTTAGGCTAACTTCAAGTGTTTTTCAACAGATGCGGCTGTCTATCCTGAAGAAAATGCCCCCATTGGACACAACAGGGGTTACAACATGGTGCCTTTCTGGCCTCCAGTGACTAACGCCGAGATGTTTTTGACTGCTCCTGAAAATCTCGGTTACTCTTATGAAGCTGAATGGCCAGGTATTCATGTCGGATTACTTCTCACATTTCACTCAAGATTTGTTTTCAGTCTTTCAGGTAATAATCATCCACTTCTACCTTTCCAGGGCAACCTTTCACCCTGACTGAAATCATCACCATGACAATAGTCGCTGCCCTTGTGCTCGTCGCAGTCATTTTCGCCGCCACCACATGCGCCGTGCGTGCCAGATCTTACAAGATGGAGGGCCACCAGCCTCTGCTCGGGGAACAGTATCAGCGCTATGGCGAGGAGAAAAGCCAATCTGTAGTCTAAGCTTTCCCCTTCTTGTCTCTTCCCTTCACTTTTACTGTGATGCAAATATCCTGTTTGTTAAAGTCCGAATCTGTTCACTGGAGAGCATGTGTAGATTCTCGAGTGGTACAACGTGATAGGAAGTACTCTGTTACCCCGTTATCAGCCGTTGTGGAGTACAAAAGTTAACAATTCTATTTACCCGATGAACAAAGCTCTCACTGAACATGCATTTTCTCATGGAAAGGTTGTACGCCGTGGTTTTTAAGAGAATGTCTTTCGAAGACTGCAAAGATCTGACCTTTTTTAGATTTTAGCTAAATTTGAAAATGGAAAATAAATGTACATGTTCAAATCAACTGAAATGATGTGATGTGAAACTGTGACGGCAACGCCACCAAGTGGTGCTGATTCTCATCATTATCAGCGCTGATGCCTTCTGTTGTTTAGTGTTTGAGGTTTCACTCAGGTGAAAAGAAAGAGGATTCTGAAAAGAAATGAATTGACCTCATTGACATTTAAAATAATAAGAGTGACAGGATCATTAAAACATAACCTTACAGAGCTGCAACTTCCACAATGTTTATCTGACTTTTTAGTTTAGTTTGTACAATGGCGATAACGCCCACAAGGGGGTGCAATAATTCAATTTCTGAAGCTGTCCTTGTCAGGAGAGTCATGCTTTGGGGGGTTTTTTGTTTTGTTTTTGTTTTTCTAATAATGTAGAAGATAAATTGATCTAAGTGACCTTAAATGTTATTAATGAACGAAGAGATGATGATTCAGAGGAAATGTAGCAAAATGCAGAGTCAACGGGGTTGAGACCTCACTGACCTGTGTACTCACACCATATCCCAGCTTCTTTTTATTTCTCTTGTTTGTTGTGAAATGCTGATGAATGCTGTTCTGTTTATACATTTATACTTTTGCCAAAAATGTCTTGGGGGGAGGGGGGCATGCCAAATTATTTAAATGATTACATTTTACACGCTTTCCACGGTGGTTTGTTGGACTTTAAACTGTGTGCTGATGATCGTGTAATTAAAACATGAATAAACACAAAAAGACACATGTACGTACACAACATATTTCATACATTCTCTCATCATTCATGTGTGTAGGGTTATAACACATCTTTTTGAGTTTTTTTGAACTTGTGTCTTAACCTACATTCATCTTGCACTTGTATCCTCATCAGGTATGGATGGTGTTCCAATCCAAGATGTTACTCCCTTTGCTCTTTTTTCAGAACCTCACCTGTGTCTGGTGTCTGGTTTCAGAGGAAGCTCCCTTTATGGGAGGGTCCACAGGAGAGCACGTTGTCGTGTGAGTGTCTCACTACTGGTCAGACGCTTGAATCGGGGAGGTCTGTTGGTGTAAGAGCGGTGCCGTGGTGGATCCAATGTGAGACTGTGTCTTTGGCTCGGCACTTTATTCCGCGAGCTGCTTGGGCAAATGCGCAACTGTTGCAACTTTTCCTTACTTTAAGGAGCGCGCGTCTCTCCCCCAATTAAAAACCAAATAAACGCGCAATCTTTCTGACAGTCTTACAATGGACGAGGATAACAGCGTCATGCCTGAGCTGAAGGACATAGAGACGAAATTAGGTCGGAAAGTGCCGGATAGTCTCATCCGTTCTCTTGTTGCGGGGAAACATCACGAAGAGCACGAGAAGTCTGCGCATTTAACGAACCGTAAATGTTGTAATAGTTCCACCGACTTGAAAAGACTGGAGAGCAAAATGCTGTTCCTGAAACAAGAAATGGTAAGCCTCTTTGTTTATTCTCTATATCACCCAGTTTGTAGACATACAAATTATATGCAACGCAGATAGAAATTGCTTGTTGAGCCTTCTGTTTTTAAAGTTCACTAACCTGTAATTACAAGCTTGCGCACTAATACTTAACTGTACGGTTCTCAGGTGTGTTATCTTGAGGCTCAATGACAAAACACCATGAATCTATTTAGCATAGTTTCTTGACAGGTAACTTTCTAGTGTGTAACCTTTTATTGGTGACCAAGCTTGAGTTCCCAGGAAAGGGTTAGGCTGTATTCTAGATGCAAAACATACATATCAACATGTGGTTGTTAAATGCAAAGTTCCAGTGATGGGTGTTCCTCATTGGCTTTTAAATAATAATAATAAAAAAAAAAGGTCAGCAGGTGATACCCATTCACACCTACAGTCAGCAGAGACCTTTGTTGAACCCTCCCTACCCCCCTTCACTGCCTCTTGTTATTCAAACTACTATGTGAAGTCTTTTCATGATTACACGTCTTCTAACACTCACTTGCATTATTTCCAAGTGAGCTGAAGCTTTACCCCCATTTTAACTAAGGTCACCAAAGGTATTAAGACTCCCTGAGCAGATGGCAAAGTTGACCGAGTTTTGCAGGGCTGAATCATGGCCAGCAGACTGACCGATCACCCAGACACCCTGTGTTGATAGGCTTAAATCTATGTTGATGTGACGGAGCATTATGAGTCCCATAATGAGTGGAACATTTGGCACACTTTTGTTGCAAGCTGAACTGTCAAATTTACCGACAGACGTCATTTAATTGTGCTGATATGTGGGAAGGGGTAAAAAAAAAAAAATTAATGACTTAAATAGAAATTAGTTTAGTGTAATTAAATTAGTGGTGTTTTATTGTTAGATAGCTCATTTCAAATTTAGGCCATCTTGGGCTTCCCTGTTTTTGTGCCTCCCTTCACAGCTTAGTCAGTAATCCAATCAGACTGCTCTGCCTTGCTGTGCGCAAGTCTGGTAGACACACACACACACACACACACACACACACACACATTTGGCAACATTGCAATGTTGAGCTAATTTTTAACATAATTTTTCCAGGCTTACATTATATACAGCCTATCAAAGGAGCACTGTGCTGCTTCCAAAAGGTTAGGGACTAGCTTTTGTTTGTTTTATCTGACAAATTATACATGTTGTAGCAGGAAATTATATGGCAGTAATTGTGTTTCTCAAATTCATTTTGTGATATTGACCCACTGGTGCCATCTTATTAACAGGAGATAAGCTGCGTGAGCAAAAATACCAATATGACTCTCCGCTTGCGTGTGTGTGTGTGTGTATAAAGCGGGTGGTTATGCTCACAAAACAAACACACCGGCAGCTATATGAGCTAAATGAAGGCAGGTTGTAAATCCGACCCCAAAGAAAGGCTGTTGTATGAAGCCAGCTGTCTGGAACACTGTACCAGCCCTGTCTGCCTTCATCTGCATCATTGCACTTTGAATGTAGCAGGCTGCCACAGCTGCTCATTTTTTCATTCTGTTTGTCACCCAGTCCACACAGGGGTCTCCCTCTGAATGATTTCATAGGCTGTCCACTTCCATCCCCAGTCAATGGCGTGGTTTGTCATGGCAGGAAGTTAAATCAATGGCCATACTGTGTAAAGTAGGGATATCATTCAGAATCCTGGATTCAGACTGTTTCCTGTGCTGATACATGAGCAGTACAAGTCCCTTTTCCGGTGCCAAATAGTTAAATCTCTTTGTTCACAACAAAGCCAGATAGTCTAAACAAAATAGCACATTGTGTTCTGGCCATGAGAAGACATGAGAATGCCAACAGG
This sequence comes from Larimichthys crocea, assembly GCF_000972845.2. Taxonomy (NCBI): domain Eukaryota; kingdom Metazoa; phylum Chordata; class Actinopteri; family Sciaenidae; genus Larimichthys; species Larimichthys crocea. The sequence goes on from NC_040013.1 coordinate 8,849,230, forward strand.
AGACAAAAAAACTTGCCACAAGGTTGATTTCTTTTTTTTTTTATAGCTGATCTGGAGCCTCCCTTCTTCATCAGCAGATGGGAGATTTTCACACTCGTTATAGAACTGTAGATGTATAAACTTTTTTTCTGGATTCATGTTGAGCTTTAATCTGCTGTTTTAAAACTGTGTGGTAAGATCGAAAGCTTGAGAACAGAGCTACTAAATAAACCACGTGGTCTGACTGTTTTCTCCATTGCTGTTTTTCAACGTCTAGAATAAGTTTGGAACCTCAATGGTAACAGTAGTACGCAATGGTGATGGCTCTGGTTCTGTATTATATCAACTCTCATTGTACTCATGAGGAAATATTGTTCCATGTAGAAGCTGTGTTAAAGGTATAGTTTGACATTTTGGGACACTTGGGACAACAACAAAACTCAAGGAAGTTGGACCTGTTAAAGTCTATAGACTAACCAAATATAGTCTATAAGTGTGTTCTTTAGTGAGTTTAAGAGATGCTGTTGGGGCATTGTGTTACCTTTGGTAGCTGGCTACTGTCTTTATACTAAGCTAAGCCAACCATCTGTTGTTTTAGGTCTTATATATATTAATGGGCAGACAAGAAAGTGGTGTGAATATTCTCATTAACTCAAGTCAAACAAACATATTTCCCAAAATATTGTACTACTCTTTTAAGTATTGGATCATCTGTAAGAACCATGACATGACCGAGATGTTTTTGTCCATTTTATAGGCACATCTGCGAGCCATTGACGTGAAGCTGATGCAGCAGCTAATGTCAATCAACGAGGGCATTGAGTCCATCCGTTGGATGATAGAAGACAAGGGAGGAGTGGCCAGCCAAGAGGGCAGCTTGACGGGCAGCCTGTACAGCCTGTCAGACAGCCAGGACGGTACCTCACTGCGAGGCAGCTTAAACAGCTTGAACGACGGTAACAGTGACGGGCTGGACAGTCTGTCTGTGGGTAGTTACTTGGACACTCTAGCAGAGGATCTCTCGGACAACCCTTCACCTACGGATCTAGACTGCTTTGTGGACAAAATTGACGGTGATGGTTTCAGCAAATCGCCACTGAAACTTAGGGTGGAATCAGATGAATACTACTGCTTTGGATAATGATAAGCTAAACGCGGTGGTTACAGAGACTACTGAGATGTGAAGAAAGATTTGAAAATTTACACTGACAAATTAACACAGATGTCAGATTTTGTTTTCTCTCCTTATTAACAGCCAAGATATTGGCAAGACTTACCAAATAACGTGTTTCCTTTTACCTTGAAACCAGCTTCCTTATTTTGTGGATTGAACACAACTCATGAAACCGTTGCCACTTAAACGTCACACCAAATGCAAGTGAGAACATGTCTTAATATTTTATCATGCAGGTCAGTTATATTGAGAATGTGCTCTATTATGATTTAAGGGTTATATTTATTGTGGAGTCATTCAATACCTCAGCATTTAGAGTATTTCCTAGCCTAAAAATAGCTAAAGAAGAGTGAATATAAGTAGCAACACCAGCGAAGTTCCTTCTTTATCTGTGGGAAAACTCAGCTTCGACTTTGTTAGGTCAACCACAATCAGCCAATCTAAGTAAAGGGAGTAGATTAGGATTTAGCAGCCATTTGGAAAATTGGACATTTCATGCTGACTGATTCAAGAGGCTAAACATCTAAACTTTAAGTGTTACAGCAAGTGCAATTTGCTTCCATGCCAAATTCTGAGCAGCACCTACTGTAAAAGTTAGGCTTTTTAATTGTTTTTTTTTAACTTAAATGTTTTGACTGATGGACGTTCTTAAGCTAAAAATCTGCGATAGTAGAACTCACATGTACACACATGAGATTAGTAGCACAGATGCTTGACTGAAAACCAAAGCAATTTGATTGTCTTATAGATAATTTAAGCCTGAGGCAAAACCCTGTTCACACCAGATGGGGGATTTGTTGATGGTGGGAATATGTGAAACACATGTTTGCTTTGTGAGCACATTTTAATTCTCTGTTGCCAAACAAAAAAAAGGTTTAACATTGCTGTAGATTAACTAGTTGTTTTTTTTTAAAACTCATTCTGTTGATTTGTTTGACATTTGTATTTCATGCTGCCTGCTTTCGAAAAGAAAGACCCAGTTTTTATTGATTGCTGTTCATTTTGTTGTGGAAATGAAATAATATATTGTGATTTTTCTCTTGCTCACATTGTGTAAGTTTCTTTTAATGCAGCTGTTGTGTGATTTTCTCAATTTTTAGAAACAAAGAACAGCTCACTGAGCCTGTAATGGAATCTTAATGAGATGGAAAATGAACATTATGGTGGTTTCTTTTTTTGGAAATTTTTTAGTTAATAATAATCTCTTAATGAAGTCAGGCTTTGTGGTGCCCTGTGTAATATCCCATGGGAAATTACCCTTGTTCATTCATTTTGCCACTCGATGTCACTTCCCATGATAAAATACAAAACTATAGGATGATTCCAAATTTGTCAAATTGCTCTCTATTTATGGCCCTTTTAAAGTTTGCAGGCTATTAGCACAGGAATACCATTTGGGATGTTATTAAGGATAGCATACCAAGTATTATTATACACGAAGAACTGTGTTACAAGCATCTATCATGAGTGCAATACCTGAACCAAAAATAACACCAATCAAAGACGAGACAGGATTGAAATTCCAGTCATGCAGAATATTTGATGGTCTGTTATGTTATTTTCATTTTTATGCATCTCACTAGCTTCTTATCTTTCATGTGATAATTGAAGTTCCAGACAGGGTATACAGGGAAAGTCATTATAGGAAAGATGAGAACCTTGGTCTCTTTGGCTTGCAAATGAAAGAGTGGCCATGGGGCGCAGTACTTCAGTAGCTGTCATACTGGGATCTGACATTAGGACTTGGAAATCCTGCCTTGTTAGATAAGTCTTCAATTATTCACATTGTCCATAGATCTCATCTTATTTGAAACTATATGTAATTAGTGAGGATGTTCTCTGAATGCATGCCCATGATAACAAGATTGGACACAAAAGACACTTTTAGTGTTACATAAGTTCGGACAAATGCAATCACTTTATCCAGGCACATCAAGCATACTTGGAACTTTCCTTATCTCTGCCTCCCAGAGCCTTTGGCAAGCTTAAGCTCCCTGTCAAGCTGAACCAGGCTCAGGCCACTAAACCAAAGAGCCTGAATGGCAGCATGAACCCTCCTTGTCAGCAATCTGATGAAAATCATAAAAAGGTTCTCTCAACTTCCCCAAATTTCATGTCTCAACATATGTAGCTACGTCAAGACTGACTAATATCCCTCAGGGGAGAATGTTAAGACTAGAGCTAGTGGCCTTGAAGTAATTGGACTTACAGAACAGGTTCTGCAAGTTTATGTTGTAATGCGTCTGAGTCAAAATTCCTCAAAGCTACATGGTACACTACACATAAACAGACAGTTGCCTTTCCTTGGCCTTATAGGTGTCCATTTCCTACATGAATGGGAGAACCAGTTGACAGTTGGCCTTTGTAGTGAAGACAAGTGCTGTCTTTCACCAAATCATCCAGTCACATTCGAGAAAATTGACTTCTTTGCTCAAGCTTAGACTTACGTGTTTTCCTTATTTTCCAAGTCCATGTCGCCGTGTAATTATCGGTTTCAAGTGAAGTTACTCAAAGTTCTACTGTCAGCACTTAGTCAACCTGTCTCGAGGGTGAATGACATTCAGGAAACTCTGTTTGTGGAAAGCAAACAGAGGGAAACTCCTGCAGTGCAGAGTTTGGGAGCAGAGTGCAAAACAATGATTTATTCATTCTCTTAGTTACTTCACTTGAGCACAAATAATTACACTTGTGTACTGCCAGCGACAGCGGCTTCCAGCAGGGATCCATTAGCAAATTAGACACTGGGGTTGGGTTTATGCCACAAGATGAAGGGAAACCAATACCGTCTGGTATCTGGGAAACTGTCACCATGCTACCAAATGAGGATACAGGATATGGGTTACTGGAGTAGGTTTCAGGAGAGGGGATCAAAAGAACCAGAGACACATTGGACCCTTAGACAGGAAGCCACAGATTCCAAGTAAATACACACAATTGTCAAGTGACTTTATTCTGGTTTAATTAGGCCCTCTTATTCATTCTCTCCCTTTTCTCTCACTAGGCTTCTGGTTTGTTTCACACTTTAAATAGACTGGACAGCTCTATAAACATTACGGCTTTGCTTAAGATAATGTAATTACTGTTCATAACATGGTGGACTTCTTAATGAATGTTTGTGATGGCTCTGTGTGCCATGCAGTCATGCTAATACTTGTGATGGATGTAGCACATAACATTAACTATGTCAGCCTTATTACATTTCCAGGCATGAGAAGCTCCATGTTGGAAGATTTATGAAGACGTGGAAAACTTAATATGGCCTGTCCCATAGCATGAATATCTTGTTTCGTCTAGGAAAAATACTTAATGAACTTCAAGGTTAACCACAACCCTAATGTTGCGCTTCGCATGAGATTTTCTGCACTGCTGGTGCGATGATCAGTCCAAATAAATACTTCATTCTGATTGGATGATTTCAAAAGTGGAAGTCATATCCGTTTTGCAGAGTTAAATTCTTGAAGGAGGTCTCGGTTGGCCTTCTGCCAAGCTGTGGATCTTAAAAAGCCCTGTGAAACGTCTCTGCTCCTGGGAACCAGTGTTACCAAACGCAGCAGCACTTGTTTCCGTCAGTGCAAATATTAAACATTAACAATGGCCGCCTCTGCTCTCATAAATTATCTCAGCTGAGATTTAGAAGAAGAAAAAAAAAAACACCCTTTGCAAGCTTCTGTAAGCACCACACACACACACACACACACACAAAACATCTGACAAACCCAAATACAGCAAGAGGTCAGCCTGAGAACACACTGGTCTCCAGGCGGGTCAGACTGCATTCCATTCATAGTTCATGGGGTTATTTATAATCACCATAATAACAAGGAGTTCTTGATTATTTATCAGATGGAGTTACAGATTACAAATTGCCCATGAGACCTATTCTGGGCCATTTTCCTCTCATATTTAGGAATCACAGGATGTAACTAATTACATCTTAATCGCTGCATTCTTTAGTATTGCACTGGCTCTGAAGTCATTTATACTTCAGCTCCACACTTAAATGTTTAATTCTATTTACACTCTGCAACTGCTAGGTGTAGTCTTAACGTCAGCTTGCTACTACGGTGAACCTTGACCTGTTTGTACTGTTGTAAAATATTGTATGTGCTCAACACATTTGATCCAACACTGATGTGACAACGTGAGTTTCGGCTCATTGCTTAACTGTCTAACCTCATTTGGCTGATTTGGTTCAACTCCTAAAATCCTACTGCACATTACCTGGTCAGTACATAGACTGTCCAGTAAACACAGTGGAGCATGTGTAAATCAGGAGTTGGTAGAGACCCGAAACTGAGCTAAAAGAGAGTAAATGTTGGACAGTAGGTTGACAGAAACATGACTCGATTTGTTTCAGCTCAATGTGTAAATAAGGATTCACCATATCAACTTAAAATGTGATGATGTTGGAGCTTGTTTCTACTATTCCCCAAAAATTACCCCAAAAAATCAATGATTGCATTATTTTTCAATTTCGCAACCGAATTTAGTCAATCACATGTTTGAAACTGGTAATACCGAGAGCTTAGGACAACATTAGAAACCCTACTCGTCCTTAAAGTGTGAAAAACATCATTTGACATTGAAATACTCCACCAAACAGATATATTATTTTAACTGTGCTGTGATGCAGACACAGTCGAAGGCTGGTTGTGAAATCATTCTCACAAACGGGTGGAACCAGCTACACTGTGAGACCACAGCTAATGTCAACATATTACCCAACTATTGTGATGTTTTTCCATGAAGTCAATTTCCTGCTCTTTATGCTTGAAGGATTGGCTAATTACAGCAGTCATCATTAGTCCCTTAATGAGTGTAACCTTTACCCTGAAGATCAGTGAATTTCGCCGTCACTCTCGTTACAGCCAGCAGAGTTTAAGGCATCATATTCTGTGTAACCTGAATAGGGCAGGTAAAGGGCATCACATCAAATTTATAAACTGATAAAACGTTATTTCACAGCTGTACAGTAGGTTCAATCATAGAGGTAAGCTGTGTCTGGTGCCTTTTTCTGACTGCGGGCCGAGCCCGTTGAGCCAGCTGAGATAAAACAGCAGGCTACATCAGCCAGGAAGCTTCAATAGATAGAGAGGAGAGAACAAAACAAACCTCTATCCTATTTGATCCCCCTTTTTTTCACTCCCTTTTTCTCTTTCTATCCGGGACAGAAAGCATTTCCGTGGCTATATTGGGAATCAAAGGGACTTCTGCGGAAGGCACTGACCCTGCCAGGACTTTTGAACTTATGCTTTGCTCTTTGACAGCAAAGCTGTGAGACATGAAAGACACAGAGCGAAATATGTGTTATCAGGGTTGCTTTGAAGTTCATGGAAGTTTGTGATATAAGGGGGTATGTGGATTTCTCAGTCATGTATTTAATTTAAAAGACAATTATAAAATCAAAATTGGACACAAACAGCCTCTGAAGGTATTCTCGCATTTGGTGGTTTTCTCACATGGTTAAAAACCAGTGAGGATGAGAAACCGTCCCAGCAACAGGCAACATGAAACCAAAAGGTCAAAAATCTTTTCAAGTGTTTCTTGGCAACAAGATGACTGTGTCATTAAAAGAGCAGAGCTGGGGCTACTCTTTGGTCAGCAAACACAGTTAACCAAAATGTTTCCTTTTGGATGACTCTTTTGTAATTCCCTGGACACTCATTCAGATGAAATGAGGGCAGTTTGGGGTCAACAAGAAAGCATTACAATTGATTGACCCATAGGGGTCAAGAAACGTTGATCTGATCACTTTGTGGTGAAGTCGTTTGGATATTCTTCAAATCTGCTAAATGTTATGTCAGATTTTTGTTCATCTGCCTAAAGATACAATTTTAAGTGAAATACTAGCAGTAGGAAAAATAACTCTCACAGATGTTTGTTTACTTTTCCAAGCTTAAAGAATTCTTTCAAGGAATTTCTTAATTCAGTTTCCATGGCCTCAAGCTTGTCAAACTGTGCAGTCTATCCTTCAACCTGTTACATTTTGCCCATGTGAGTTCTGCACCTTTCTCTGTCTTCACAACTGTGCGAGAGTATCACAGCTTTCTTGTCACTGTGGGATTCATTTTTCCCAATCGTTCTGTCTGCACTCTCTCAGAAACTGTCATCCTTCCTGGGAAAGAGATGTGATCCTCTTGGGAAAGACCAAATAGTTCACTCCCCCAAAACTGTCCTCCCATGGACCTCTTGTGGCAATGTAGCAGTTAGCCAAGACATTAGTACTCAGTGAAATTAGTCTTGTATTCTAAAAAAAATACAGTTTGTTCATTAATGTTATTTTGCCATTTTTATACTGAACATTAGAATAGACATTTGTGTTATCCTTTTGTTGGTTATCAAGGCCATTGTTAGCTGCCATCTGGAGTAATTCTGACTGTGTTCATTATGTATTTAGTTCTGACAATATGATAACCAGTTTGATTCCAGACAAACAGAAAAAGTTCTTCTTGTCAGTCCCTTCAGCCCTGATTTGCTAACATATGGTGTAAATTGGGATTTTCCGTTCAGCTCTGATTAATACATGAAATCCTCTTTTTCCTATCTGGTGGCACTCAAGGGTGAAAAGTTCCCAGGACCATCCAAGTTCAAACCTCAAAAACTTGTCACTAAAGCCCTCCTCTGTATCTCAAAACTGGCGTAACAGGACCTAGAAGATTTTGTTTAAGTGCTTTGGTTTTAGGAGATAAAGGACCTCTAATATCTTGGGAGATTAGTATACGAAACAGGTAAGGTTTTCTTTGTACCCTCTTAAGGCCCCCTCATTTAAACCCAGAGCTTCTTTGAAAACACAAGATCATTTCTACTTGAGCAGGATTTGGATGGTTTCCATCATGGCAGTGTAATTCTGGAAGGTTTTATTACCGCCAGGCTCCATCTATCTGAAAGTTAGCATGCAAAAAAGAAAAGTAGATTTAGAGTCGGGGTGTAAATTTGGAAGAACAGTTGGACATGGTTTCCTCTTGTTGATTTGGGAACCATATGCTATTTGAGTTTAATTTCCAGCCTCTTAAAAGGAAATCCACATTTGTCATCAACTTAAGGGTCGAGTGTGAAAGCTTCAAGGGGATCTATTGGCAGAATATGGCAGACATGAAATGTAATATCCAATATTCAAGTGTGTTTTTATTGGTATATAATCACCTGGATATAAGAATCGTTATGTTTTCATGACCTTAGAATGGGCCCTTTCATATCTACAGAGGGATTGGGTCCTCTTACACAGTCCACCATGTCTCACTGCAATGTTGAGTATGATAGCCTAGAATGGACAAACCAAGCACTGGCTCTCGATAGGACCTTTTGCATTTTTTTGCTCGTTTTCGCGGTCACTGCAGTTTCTCCTTGTGGTGAGGTTGTAATAGATGGCACTAAATCTTACACATGGGTCCTCAATTTGATGCAAACACAATCAAATGTAAATGGGCATAAAAGTATCAATTTATTTGAGGGACTGTACACAAATCATTGGAGTGTGAACCTTATGTCTGAATGTTTAAGAAAGCAAAGAAAGCCCTTCTGAGAATAAGGGTAGACGGAATAAAATATAAACTAAATAATTTCTCTTTCCTTCAGCAAAAAGAAAAAAAAAACACAAAACCCCACTGCACAAATCACTTTTGTGACCCTAATCAAAAGCCAATAAGAATGATTTAATGCCCTGAACTTTATTTTCATGTGTCCCGGCCGTAAAAATAGGCATTTGAGCTGGAGAAAAATTACTTTTTTATTTATTTTTCTTCTCTTTGCTATGATGTTCCTCTTAACCAGACATTTAACCTAGACATTCAACAGTTGGAAACCCACACCGCTAATATAATGCCATGCTTTTGTCTTGACTTGTCTCTGATTACCCCAGCATTCAGCCTCCCAGCCCCCACATACATACCCTGTGGGGATAGCCACCTGTCTCTTCTGACTCCTGGGATGCCTTCCTGGCCTAACAGACAGCTCTTTGTGCTGGGGAGGGGGAGTAAAGCCTCTTAGCAGGCTGTTACTGATAGGCCTCAGGAGATTGTAGTTGTCAATGGGAGGGGTTACGGCAGTGTATTACAGTGACGTGGTTCGCCTTCTGTCTTCTTCTTCTTGTGTCTACACTATGAAGTTCTCAAATGCAGGCTTGGTGTGAAGCTGTGCGGTCAATAGTACAGGCCAGCTAAGGTAACACCAGCTTTAAAACACATAGTGTACTGCAGAGTCTGATAACTGACCTAACAGCGTTCAGGCCTCTGGCAGTCTGCGTTAATGATTGCCTCTTACAGATCATTGTTTGAATCACTGGTGCACGACGCACTGACAGCTTGTCTGCTTATGTAGTCAGATGTTTGGCCCCACCACACCGTCTCTCTCTTGAATTCTGCGGGCCACATGGGTGAGGATGTTGCACTTGCTAAGCAACTAATGAAGATAAACGATCGTACAGACTGCTGATAGGGTAAAAGTCCTGGAAGAGCAAGATAGATTTCCTGGTCTGTAAAACTGTGGATCCATTCAGTTGTGAATTACTCTGCTAATGGCTTTCAGGAACGTTTCCTCATATATTTACACTTGCATGGAAAAGATTCTCAACCGTGTACATTGTTATAAACTTACAGAGAATGAGTGAAAATTTCCTGATGATGTCAGTGAGAAATTTGACTCTCATTATCTCTCTTTGCAAACTGCTTCAGTTTCCTGATGTTCTAAACTTATTACATACTTATGTCATTAAGTTCTGCACTAGTTTGGTCACATAATAACAAGTGGTCATGTATCGGGTAGGGGTGTTTTTGGTAAATATATTCGCCTGTTGTTTGTTTTTTTGTTATTATTTTGTTTGGAGTTTTGAAATGTAATTCCCAGATGTGCGTTCCCTAGTTAAGAACACGCCTGTTTGCTCAAGCTCCAATTTTTATCATCTTTTTACATGGAAACACCACTGACTAAACACCACTGAGTCTTTTTTGGAATTTTTAAATTCATTTGAAAGTATTTGCAGCATGACGTTGTAAGTTGATTCCAGTGCTAAATGTCCTTCATAAAATCAACATGTAACATGAAAATGAATTAATAAATTTCAACGGATAGCGCTTTCTTTATGAAATGTTGGAAATTTGGAATTCATGGGGAAGTCCTGGATCTTGGCAAGCAATGCAACATAGCAGGAATTCCATGGCAGCCCACTTCTGAAAACAGTGGAAGGATAGATGCATGGCTGCAAGGCTTTGCAAAAAAAGCTTTCTCTTTTGTGTAGGTATGCCGACGTTCTATTTTCAGACACTTTCTCACACTATAAATGGTTGGTAAGGCTTATTTGTATATATTGTGGAGGTTATAATAGAGGATCTGTAAAAATGTATACATCTAATTTAGTTTTACCACTGGGAACCAAACATTTCACACATCGAGTTCTTTACATGTGTTAAATTGTTGCAAAAGTTTAAATGAGCTGACTTTTTGTGTTAGTTTCTTTGAATGGTGATTGAATTGGAAGTAAATTAATTGAAATCCAAACAAGACTCATGGGCATCTTGGTGTTTCCATGAAAAAAGATGTTCACAATACTGAAGGCAACCCATTATGTAAATCACAAGTCATTGCTGAGAGGAATGCTTATTCCTCAACATAATTTTGCAGTAGGGTGTTTACTCTTCTGGTATGATATGATTCATGTTGTTTATTGCTCTTTTTCTCTAGTCCACCCCAAATATCACATGATACCAATAGCGTCTTTGAAATCTCTATAGTGATGATAAATCATTTCTATAAATACAACAGGATGTACTTTAAATGCATGTCCATGACCTCGCCATGGTGAAATGAAGCCTGTGAAGTTATGTGAAAGCGTCTGCTAATGGTGTCATGTGTTTGTGAAGGCCCTGAAGGCACGTCTGTTGGCAGCTCACTTATCTATCACTATCAACAAACTTTAAACTTTCAGGATAACAGTAACTCCGCCAATGTCTACATTTCTTCTGAAAGTCGTCAAATAAATCTTCCAAATATGGGAGCTATTGAGTCAAAATTAATCCAAGTTTATTGTAGTACATGTTGATGAATGTTGATGCCCCTGTCGTTTTGATTTGCCTGTACGAGACCAGATCAGCATAGCAAGTTATCAGGAGAGCATAAATCACTTTGTCTGCTTGCTCATAACAGGTTCATGCAAGTCTGATGGAACGCTCTTCCTTGCATACCCTACAGATTTGGTGTGATGGATGCATTGTAGGCTGTTGACACTTGTGTGCTCTCTTTTCCATTTGACCTTTTTTTTTAGGTGTACCCTGAATCTTCTCTAAATCAAACAACTTAGAGTTGTTAGGCCATTTATTGTTGAGAAACGATTGTGATTTGGGTCTTGAGAGAAACAATTCAGAAGAGGTTATTATGCAGGAGCATTTCAAAACATTGAAAAGTAGGTGCATGCAAATGTAAAATACAGTCCTCCAGTAGAGACATGTGCTTTTTCGATTGTGTAGGTGTGACAGGTGTTCATTTTAAAATTCCAATGTCTGTCTTTAAAAATGTTTTCTCCTTAGGTGCTTTTTTCGGAATAAGCCAGACTCAAAACACGTGTTCTTATCTTTAGAAGACATGCCGCATTGTCACCCGGTTGCATTTCATTCATTATTACTGAGGTGTCAGATAGCCATCAGTCCAGTCTGAGAGTCACCCATGGTGGTACCTTTGACTGTTGTCTTTTCATTTGCATTGGCTTGAGATAGCAGCAGGGTAGATGAAAGCTTGTGCAGGAAAAACATGTTCCGGTTCCCTCTGTGCCTGATTTTTACAATGACTAGAGGACACGGTTACACCTGTTTAAATGTTGGAATCCACTCAGGAAGTAAAAAGCCAGTCACCCAACAGAGCTATCTGGCATCTGTGATCTTGAAGAAAAGGAACAATGTGCAGTGGCAGCAAATACTTTAACAGCACAAACCAGACATTTACCACCGGGATACGTTCACCTGGTCAGGGTCATGTAAACATCTTTTAAAGCTCTGCTGTGGTCTGTGTTCAGCCACTTGTGGTCTCGTTTAGAGGCAAGTGGAAGTCCTCATAAATCATGCAGAGGAGCAGGAGGGTTGGATGTAAAGTGTAGCACCTTAAGTACTGTTGCAGTAATGTCTTGCCACAGACTAGCTTCGTTTATCGCTGCTCGTGGATAGAAGAAAAACATATTGTTGAACGCCAACTCTGGAATGCAGGCATTCTTTTGAGCTTCATATCTTAGATTCTTTCAAAACTTCAAAAAAACAGTTTTTCCATTGATGATGAATTTATGAAAGCTGCTTTTGGACACACAAGAACCAAACTGGTATCATAATATACCGATGAAACTGAATTCTGGACTTTCCCCATTGAGGGATTAATAAAGTTAATCTTCTTCTTCAAGGGCTTCCTTCAATGGTGGATCAAAATCACTGAAGTACTTCTCAATAAATAGGATAATAATAGCAGAGTAGCACAAAAGCTACAAAGACAACTATCAGGCTTTCAAGTGATAAACTGCTCAATAACTCCACAGAATCGATGCCTGTATCAAGTCTTTGTTCCAACGTCAATTATAAGTTAAGGTGAGATAATGGTTGCATGATGCGAGTAATGACTTGGTAACATGCCAGATGAAAGACGGCCGAAAGCTCACTGGGTGAACAGGTTTGAATATGACAGGGCTATTTTCTCATTTTTCAACGGCTGACAGCTCCAGATGACATACGTCTCACCCTCCCACCACTCTGTAGAATTCACAGCGGTTGTAACCCAGTCTTAAATAGGGGTTAAAGCCTGGGTCGTAATTGAGGGATTGATAACGGGGGCTCTAAAAGTGTCATCCTCAGAATAATAAAGGCAGCTCGGCATGAATCAAAAGTTAAGACATTCCTGTCTAAGCTTGAGCAAAGCAGTGCTTTCAGAAAAGGGTTATTTATGGCACGTCATTTAATTTGACACTCGTTTCAGTGTAATGGCACAGGCAGGTTTGCTGAATGGAAGATGGAAAATAGGCTCAAACAGCCGGCCCGGGACCGCAGGCATGAATGGACTTTCATCACTGGCTCATTTTTCCATCCTGCCTTAAAATCAATAGGAGGCCTTTGTTTTTTCAAAACCAGCAATGCAGAGAGATGGTAGTCAATACACACTGTTAACAAATGTGAATCAACCATATTGGACTGTGTTTGCTTGACCTTTATGTTGTAGTACTCTGTTTTTTAGCCTAGTGGTATGGCATGTCAGTCTGTTGGTTGGTTCACCACTTAAGTTCTCATTGATATATTATTGGATGTATTGGCATAAAATATGAACCACCCTGAATTTGGTGATCCCCAAATATTTCCTCTGGCGCCACTAGGTTGATGGTTCAGAGTAGAGTGTCTTGACAAATATTGGATTGGACCATGAAATATTGTACATTGTCTTGACAAATATTGGATTGGACCATGAAATATTGTACATAATTTCATATTTCTATACTGAATTAAGTGAATGAATCGTAATTTTGGTGATTTCTGACCTTCCCTGTAACGCTACAAGCAGGTCAAAAAGTTAATTTGTCCAATACCATAAAACCATAAAATACTTTATGGTACAGCTGTATCCATAGACCATATATAAAATATGGACATAGCATATCATAGTACATAGTATTTCTGAAGAGCTGTTGTGAGGCTGAATGTGGTGGCTCTCGCTGTTGCCATCTTGGCAGTCCTGTCTCTGCGGCCTCAACACTAATCCAGAACTAACCAAAGACGCAAAGAGCTGAGGATATGAATAAAGTTTGGTTGCTCGAACCGTTTTTTTGTACCAGGCTGTAAACGTGTCTATTTCAGCTGTGAAGTTGGGCATTTATTATGTGGGCTCACGGAGACTGACTCGTTCAGAGTATTGCGTGAAATTGTCGTTCAAGGAACTGCAGTTTTTGGCACTATACTGTGTCGGCTTCACTTCACGATCATGAAGTGTTGCCCCTTGTGTTTAAGGCTGTGCCTAAGAGGCTTAGGGTTAGGTTGGAGCCTCTAGCATGGCTGTAGACTTTTAAGTCTTGTTTTTTCAGGCTCAAACAACTATAGGTCAGGAATATGCTCTCACTTATTTATTAAAGGAGTTTATTTGTCTTACGATGAGAGAATAATGCTTTGCTGGTTAAACAACCCTGCGGCATCATTGTTCCATAAGGTCAGACCTGCGTGAGCGCCTCTCACAGGGCAAACAGGTGATTCTACCCTCAGCTCTGCAAACATTTCCCAGCGGCTGTGTCACTGCATTACTTTACACACGGGTCATAAAACGATGATTACACACTCTGCCTTATCAGGCCTCAGCCGAGGTGATGTAATTTGAAGCTGTAACCGAAATGCAAACATACCAAGAGAAACACGCAAGGTGTGCTTCAGACAGGCCGTGGATATATGGTGCAGTAGCTTCCTGTTATCAGACAAAGACGGAGGGTTGTTAAAAAACTGTCTCGTCTGCTGTGAGTCCACTGTTTGTATTGCTAACATGTAATAACTGCACTTTAACGGTTAAACAGCAAACATTTAATGTTGGTGTTTGGTGTTCCCTCATGAACATGTGCTCTGTTGTCTGTGTAAACACGATCCTCGGCCTTCACACTCCACTTTGTGCAAGAACACACTGAAAAGGTGGAGAGGAAATCCGATCTCGCATGATGTCATCGCCGTCTTGGTTAACTCCCAGCTTTATTTGAACAGGAACGCAGGACTGTGTGCCGAGCTGTAGCTATCCTTGTAATGAGGAAAACCTCACCGTAAATCACGAGAACTTCCAGCTTCCTGCTCGCAAAGTATGACTCTGGCATAATTTTAGGTTATGGAGAAGGAGAAAAGTATGTGTTTGTTTGTATCTCGGCTGTTTACTCAGAAAAATATAATGGTTACTATCTAAATAAAGAAGGATAGTTATATCTTTTTGTTTATTTTGGAAACAAACGCCGGAGTGAGATATGTAAAACTTGAGTAATCAAATAAAAAAGGCCGGGTTGGTTTAAATTTGTCATGCAAACATTTTTTTGCAATAATTCCTCACTCCAGCTTGGAGTTGTAAGACTTGTTTATCAATCCTAGGTAATATATCCCGGTCGGTTTGGACTCTCTTATTGTCTGTGGTTGTCATTAATCATTACTTCAGTAGAGCTTAATCATGCATATTAATCTTAATTAAAAACAAGAAACTTGCATAATGAGTCGCCGCTTTCACATTCCAATGTCTATTAGTCACTTAATGACAAAATGTTCATGGAGATGAAATGTTCTTGGCACCTGACATGTTCGCCTCCAGATTCCGTTGTCACCAACAGTCACCACCCAATTTGTCTGCAGTCACACCATTGTGCTTAGAGGAAAGACTTTTAAAGAGCAACTAATACCTGCTGACTCAAACAATGCGGAGGATTGTTTTGGCTGTGACGCGCTAATCTTTTTGACAACTAAGTAAAGACTTGAGGCAACAGAGTCACTGTGCGGAAAGGTCAAATGATTGCCCCAGAAACTTTTTTTTTTTTTTTAATTAGGAAGCTCCTTCCTTTAAAGCTACAAGGAGTAGTGTGTTCATCACGCTGCAATTTTACACCACGGTCGTGATGGAAATTTAATTACGCTTCCTCGTTCGGGTATGCATGAGTGCATCATTGTTAGGGCATGAAAGCTAACCTTTTAAAACCCTCTGTTCTCCAAAACAAAAAGACACACTGTAAAGGAGACGTCTGCAAAAGATAGGAGACACTTTTCCATGACGCTGAAGTGTTCACAAGACGGATCAGGTACTCAGATGATGAACGACTTTCTTTAACCGAGCGTGTCTGTTCATAGCGGTATGTGTTCTTTGTGACATTTTGATATGTCAGGGCAGGTTTGAGAGCAGGCGAAATGATTTTGAACACTTGACTTTCTTCATACTGTCATGTGAAAGCTTGCCTCTGTGAGCTGCCAACACTGAACAAGACAAACAGTTCACAGCCACCCTGGCGGCTCTGAGCATTTGCATATGGGGATAGCCAAATGTTAATCCTACCATGGCAACAAGCCAACACTAACATGATGATGGATTAGCAGGCCTAATGTATATATAATGATAAAAATATTGATCTAATATTTTAGTATACTAACACTAGGCATTTGCTTTATAGCACTACACACAAAGTTATGGCTGATGGAAATGTTAGTTTTGAAGATTATTTGTCATAAACCAAAGTATTGGACAAATTAAAACTTCAACCTGATGATTGAACTAGATGAAAAATCACAGGGTCAGCAAAGCAACTACAGATCTTCCTTTAGGACATGAATGTGTGTAAAAATTCATGGATCCATCAATCTAAATGCTGTGGAGATTTCACTAAAAAGTAAAACTGTGAACCTCATGGTTTTACCAAAGTCTTCTACCTCGGGGAGCATGAATGTTCCCAATATTGCACCAGTCCGTCCAGTAGATGTAGCGATATTTTACAGATTCATTGAAGAATGTCAAGGGATCACCATATTCTTCAACCTTGCACCAAAGATTGGACCAACCACAGATTCAACCATTGGGCGCTGTGCATGTGGGAGCAAAGAAACTAACCATGCACATATCTTCTGGGTGTGCACTACTGTGGGATGGTGTCCGGGCCACAATTAAAGATATATTAGGGTATGGAACACCAATATATTTTATTTTATCGTATTTACTATTGCTTTTTTGATATTTTATTATGTATAGTTTGCTTTATAGTATATTTTATTCTTATGTTGTCACTTGTCACTTTGTGTAATGCTGCTGCTGCACTATAATTAGCTTGGGATAAATAAAGTCTATCTATCTATCTATCTATCTATCTATCTATCTATCTATCTATCTATCTATCTATCTATCTATCTATCTATCTATCTATCTATCTATCTATCTACCAAATGAATGCAAAACTAAGTACCTTGGAAATGTAACTAAATGTGTAACTGGATATAGTCAAGATACTACTAACTGCAACTAAGAAGGGAATAACAAGGAACTGGTTTAACTTGTATGGAAAAAATCAACCAAACCAACTTCGACCGAAGGAGAATGTCTCTGCTACTAAACGGGAAAAATGGGTGTTGTATGACATAACGAAAATCATGAATGTCTGTACAACAATATTAAATACGCCATGAGGAGGAGGTTGGGACAGGGCAGGAAGCAGCAATTAGAAACATTTGTTACTAATCAGCAAGCGTGACTTGATTTGAACCTTTATTAAAGCATTAGTTACACCAAGTTTGTTGACACAATGACATGTAATCGACGATTAGACACCCAGTTTAAGCATCTCTTTGATGCTTTGCATATTTAGTATAGGTTCATGGCCACATTTCTAACACATTCTGTTGAAAGAGATCCCCTGCTTTCAAGCCTGAAGAAAATCTACTTTGACTGATACAAATTATCTCCACCAACTTGTCCCTGTTTGCCCTTTGATAATCAAAAAATTAGCAAACTCCTTTTGGCAGTTGTACTGGCATGATGGTGTCACATTAGGTATGTTTGCCAAGTCGTCACAGCTCAATCATTAACCATAGGTTTCTGTTTGCTTAAGTTCCTGATAGCCAGTGTGGAGCTAACATGACTCATGATGATACTGAGCTCTGAAATGTTTGAACAGGCGGTGACAAGTGTATTTCACGGGCTGCTCGTAAAGCCGCAGGGTCAAACGCATTAGTTATGCGGTTGACTTTTTGCATGCAGCAGGACATAAAAAGTTTTGTTATAACTCTTGTTTATGGAAAAAAAAAGAAGAAGTCTTGTTCATGGGAAAATTCCATGAAAATGCACAGAGGCTTGATTGGCATCTTGATAATTCAGTCCTTTAAAAGTGATTTAACTTTGGCGCCATTGTCGCGGAAACGTGACACCCATTTACCCACATTCAGGCGAAGCATGACCGGATGGCAACATCTGATCTCACATCTAAAAGACTTGTGCAGACAAGCCTAAGGTAAACCAACCAGCGTTTCCTGAACCTCGAGGGAGGCCGGGTAACCTCTAAACCCACTAGGGTCATTAAAACAACAGGTGCTTGAGGAAAGCTCAGCTGTCGCTAGATAGCTTGCGGTTTAGATAGCAGCAGCTGCAGGTAACCGTGTTCGGTCTTGACCTCAGGGGTGAAGGAGTCACCCAACAGATGAGAATATGTACTTCTACTATAAAAGTACGACATTGTTCTTCTCTAACAGCCCGTTGAATCCGAACAAACTCCAGACCTCATTAGACAAAGGACTTCAAAGGTCTTGGGTGACTCGTCTGATTAATTAGGAGCCCCCATGTTTGCTCTAAACCGACTTTAGAAATGGACTTGCATGCATAACTCTTTGCGCCAACCATGTGACGGGCTGTGAAGCAGCTGTGCTTGTCAGTGTACAGACAGATGGGCTGCCATATTTTAATGGAGAGTCCCGTCTCTCTATACAAGCTTTATTAAGTCTCAAGTGACAACAGAGAGTCTATTCAAGCAAGACCAGCATACACTGGCGTTCCACATGGCTGCATTATCCTTTAGCTCTAAATCTTTGTTCATGTACATTTCATTACAACTTGTTTTAGCTTCTGATTTAGATCTATTCACCTTTCATTCAAATGTAACCTACAGTGACAGTAAATAGCTTTTATCTCCTGGATAGAAAATGCAGCTGGTGCACTTGGGAAGTCGCCCTGCGTATCGTAATGCTCAAATGCCATTAGTCATTCAAGATCATTATATCTTTATATTAAAGTTTATGCTTGCACTGCTGAGGTTTAACAAGATAGTTTTCTGAGAGAGGGCGCTGATGTTAGAATGCCTGCTTTGCGTATTCAACAAGTAATAAAGTACGAAATGATGTCAAAGCGGAACACGTTGATTGAATCCAAAGGTCACTTTTATTTAATTCAGTGTGAATAAATTCAATACTGTCACATTGACAGTACTAGAGCCACATATTTAAGGTGATAAAAACAGAGAACAGACAAGTTTCTGAAACTAGACGACACATCACATGCCTAATGACTTCAGGAACTACACACTAGATGACTTTGTTTTGGGTAAATAATAAGGTCAAAATGAGCTCAGGTCCATTTGACAAGTTAAACACTTCCAACCGAGATAGCAGGTGGTTTACATTTCTGTGCACTTTCACGAAGTGAACATTAATACTTAAAAAAGAATCCAAATACTGTGATATAATACCTTATTTTTTCGGCTTTAGCAGCACTATATTTCAGTGAATTGGTCACACACACACGTACACACACGCACATACACCCAATTCCTCATCTAAGCCAAGTACACTCAAACCATTCCTTCCTAGTTTAAGTAACAAGACGTTGAGGATTTCACATCTCTCCCTTCAGGGAAGCTTTAACACATTTACAATATCAGACTTCAAGCCTCCAGCACTTCAAAATGCCTTCTCGGCCACAACAAGACTTCATGATAAGTTGATTAACACCAGTTTACAGCAGCATCGGCCTTTCAGGAAAATCAGTATGATGACTCGCCATCGGCAGTGCAACGTGAAAGAGAAATAATCAGCGAATATAGCCATTAGCTAAATCCTGCTCTAATCTTTTTAACTGCCTCGAGGGTGTTTTCATGCTGTGAATTTAGAGGGCGGGCACCCCTAAACATAGACTGCAAAAAAAAACCTTGAAAAATAGGCTATGATATTGCCTTCGGTTGCCATCTGTTTGAAAATACACCTTAAAATAATGATGGCAATCATTTTAATACAGGAAACATAAAAATACTTGAGCCCTGATGCTCAGTGAATATTTCATACCAGAGCCTTGGAATGTGTCTTGACCTAATGTTTCTAATACTATTTACAGCCTCTTTGACATTCACGTAACAGCTACTTAAAACTGTTTACTGCATGACAAGTTATGAATTCATATATGTACTTTACATACTATCTCTGGGAGCAATTTGGGAGATTGTTTCAGTCATAAAAGTTCCTTTATCAGGACACATACTTATACATTAAGTCCCCTCGAAGTGGGCTGGATCACAGTGTTCAAAGCTACATTGAGCAATAAGTGTCTTTATGATTATCAGTGTTTCATATTTCAGAGTGCATATTTTCATAGGTGAACCTCAGGTGATTTTAAAACCAATGCTGGTCACACCTGTAGGTTGTGTTTCAGTCTTTATAGATGTGGGTTAACTTTGGGTGTAATATAAGTTCATACAAAGTGTAGGTAAGGATAGTTATGATAGTGTGTTTGTGTGCGTTTGCATATGTGCGTCTATGACAGCACGGTGAGCGTGACGCTTCCTTTGGTCCTTTTCAGGATGCCAACGGCTTCTTCGTGTGTGACGCCCTCAAGAGTCTGCCCGTTAACAGCCATGATCTGGTCTCCTCTCTTCAGACGGCCATCCTCTGCTGCTGCCCCCTAAAGAAAAACATACATACATTCAAAATAAGAGTTTTGATCAATAGCACCCAATTTGTTCTTGGAAAAAATGGAGCTATTTGCTGCCTACCTTTCCAAAAACTGTTTTAACATAGATCGGCAAGTCACCGTGGGGGCTGCCGTACCCTCCGACTATACTGAAACCCAGCCCGTCTGGTCCTCGTCCAAGAGTGATGGTCTTATACTGAGGTGGTCTGATGGAAAGATAGACACAGAAAATAATTAGGGTGAACCACAAGCTACTAAGCTAACAGTTATTACCAGTCACTGAGTGAATGAACTGCACCCAAGGGAAGGGAGTTTTCATACCGTCTTTTAAACAGAGTATGTTATGACACAGGAAAATGTAACAAGCAGTTCCTACCCGAGGTCATCCTGGAAAATGCAGCTGGGTGTGAGACTTCCAGCTGCCTGCTCCTGAGAGGTACCCGTCACGGTGGTGTCACCGCCTGCTACCACCTACAGGTCCATGAAAACACTTATGGTATGCTACGCTTGCAAGATAAAGACAGATAGCAGGGTGCCAGCGCTGGATGAACAAAAAGAGGTTTATGGTGCTTCAAAGGCAGCCGACCACTGTCTGTTTCAGGTGAAAACTTTGTACGCAGATAAAGAGGAGAAGACTGCAGATTATCTATATAACTGTCTGTGGGTTTATCTAAGAACACAAAGGGTGAATGGACAAATCTATGTATGTGTGTGTGTGTGTTATTTCAACCTGCAGCTGTATTGTGCCCGTGGCGTTCTTGAGCAGAGCGACAGCCTGCGAGTGGCTCATGCCTTCAGCAGAGGTTCCACAGATACTGACAATGCGGTCCCCGATCTGAAAGAGTGAGAGTTTAGTACAATTTGAAAGGCTCGGAAAAAGAAAGAGGGAAAAAAAAAACAACTTCAACTTTCCAAGAAAAAGTTTGGAAATTTAAGATGCGGGTCAGGGCTCTGGGTTTCTTCGCATAGCTCAGCGTTCGGAGCTGGAAACAACAGTAACGACGATGAAAATGTAACAAAGGTTGTCTCTGTGACTTGTTTTAAATAATAAAACACTTTGAAGTGTTTTCTAAAATCGGTATGAATATGTATCAGCACATCAGTCCAACTTGTAAAAGCTTACAGAGGAACTCTGGATGTGAGACACTGGATAATACTACCCATACAAAAGCAAAACTATGCTCGTGTTCAGCTGAGTAATTTCATTATGCAGCGTTCTCATCTCTTATTCTGGCTAAAAAAGATAAAGCAGCGTGAATATATCATTCACTATCCCCCCCCTATTCATTTCAATGAGCCCTTCTGTAGGCTTAATGCTCTGAATGCAGGAGTGGGAGATTTATTATTCGTGTTAGCAATGGCTATTGTCCTCCTCCGGTCTGCGTCACACAGAGCTACAATTGTCGTTTAACTGCGAAGGTCACTGCTAAAGACTGGAGGCTCTTGACCTTTGCGAGGATTTGAGACTCACAAACTGAGTAAGAGTGAGTGGGAATGACATCTCTGTAAATAAGTGAGATTCACATGAAATCCCACGCAAGAATTGCTGCTATGAAACATCTTATTATTATCCGCTGGAAGCCAAACAAGTTAAAGTTAAGTCACAGAGAGAGGGAGGTGTGAATGTCGTACCTTGAGCTTCTGGGTCTGAGCTGCCACTCCGACAGGGTTCATCATGGCGATGAAGATGGGTATGTCACCCAGAGGGCTCCCGACGCCGCCTGCTATGCTGATCCCCAGAGAATCATTGGGACCTTTAGTGAACTCAACTGTTCTGGTGTCCTGATGCTCCGGAGCTGCGAGGAAGCAAACATGCCAGATGTTACGATGCCTTTTTCCTACAGCTGCCTAACTCATATGCCTTTTCTGAGGAAACTTACAGTCTGAACTCATGCTTAGTTTGTCGGGGTCGTCTGGAAGGTTTCCCGAGTCTGAACAAGACTGAGTGGCCACCTTGGAGCTGCCAGTTTCACTCATCTGAAACAAAGACGTTTAGTGTTCCTTTGTGTTCTTCTATTGAGCTTTGTGACTAGATAACACAGATTTCTGTACACGTTCCAAATTCCAGTAAATTACCTGACTACTTTGAGACAGCCTTCTTTCAGAGTGGAACGGGCCTGCCTTAAACCTCCCTACTTCCATTGTTATAGGTCCCACGCAGCACTGCAACACGAGGCACGTTGTTTTTAACACAGTCGTATAAAGCAGACGTGTAACTCGCTAGCTCTGCTTCACGTACCTTGAGCAGTGCGGCCATGGCCTCCTGAGTGGCCGTCCTGACGTCCTCACCGTTGACCGACAGGATCTGGTCGCCCTGCATCAGTTGGCCATCGGTGTCCACCAAACCTCCTTTGACGATATCGGACACAAACACTCCTGTGTCATTCCTGGTGGAAAGAGGTTGGAAAAACAGACGTGACAAGCGTTGGCAAACGTCACACGGCATTTATCTTTGCTTGATCTTAATTGTATCATGCTGATGACGTCTGCTGTTGAGCATGTAATCGATGGTATGCTATTGATTCAGCAATTTCCCATTTTTCCAATGGACCTCTGCACAAATGTGGCTTATATTCCTTGGGAAGCAGCAGACACACAGCTGGTAAGATGGAATATTTAATAGCAAAGAGTGTTTACTCCCCGACTGTGACCTCAATAGATGTGTTTTCCATCTTGAATCCTGCACATACTTGTGAACATGTTGCAGTTGGGGGAAAAAGAAGTGAGAAGCTCAGACTTCATCGGGTTTGACACTTCATTTCCTCCAATTAGTCCATAGGTGACTTTCTATGAGAATCATCCTTCACCAAGGTGATGTTCAGGAGATATTTTACTTTATGAGAAGCATGTCTTAGGGCTTGTTTGCTTGATTGACAGGTATCTACACATACCAAAGTCAGCTCTGATTGCCACCTGCCTGTCCCACCTGACCAAATTTGGGTTTTGAGGTCTGCCAAAAAAAAAAAAAAGCAGTGACTGGTAGTTGAAAACATTCTTTCTCAAACCAGACTGTGTTGTCACAGGAAAATACATTTTGTCCTTGTTTGTCTACAGTCAGAGGTCGACATAATCAATCCATCTGCGCTTGCTCTGAGAACTGACGACTCGGAAAATTAACTCAACTGCAGAGAAGGTGACGACGAATCCTCGTTTTTTTTTTCTGAAAGCGCATCTCTGCTGTCATATCTGAAGTGCCAATCTCCACGTGGATAAAACTAACATGCGCAGGAGCTGTGAAGCACGGCAACTCGATCCCATTCAATCCCTGGTGCCAGAGACACTTGGCTGTCACAACTCCTAACCACTAACTGCTAGCTTGCACTTTCCGTTTTAGCAGAGGGTTTTAGGTTGTCTCTATTGCTGCCTTTTCCATCCCACTGAGCATTTTAGTTGTTTTTTCCACTTGTGTAGCTAAACCGCTGTGGCGGAGGCAAAGATTTACAGCTACATTAAAAGTTGATCTACCAACTGCCATCCAAGACGTTTAACCCGCGACCCCAGTGTGGGCCTTTTACCCCTGCGGTTGTTCTGAAAAACCGCTCACACACGTGCATAATCGGCTGTACATGTGTATGTATGGTCTGGGTAAGCCATTCTTGAGGGTGATCCCAGAGGTCAGATCAATCACCACACTCCACACACACACCTGACAGCAACAGACTGTCAACATGTGGACCAGCAGGCCCATTTTCCCACATGTGCCTTAAGTCCTAAACGCGAGGAAAAATGTGTAAGACGGTGTTCAATTCGCCAGCTCACATCCGAGTAAATCTTCCTCAACAGCTCTACTGGGGAAAAAAGTAGCGCCATTCCCCGATAGAGCCTTGTCTCTGGCAATAAACCAGAAAATGATCAGCTGGCTAATCATCAAAAGTAGAAAAGAGAAGTGGATTTTCAATTAACAGTTATTCAACCATAAAATGAGACTTAAAGTTTGTGTAAAGGGAATTCTGAGATTTCTTTCAAACCAAATAGTTGCTGAAAATGTGAAAAGATATATTACTGAAATGTGGAGTTAGAGGTTAAAACAGCTTTTCACCAGTTTTCAGTCCAGGATTTTGTGGGCGGTCCTTAAAGAGTGGCTCGATGACACGCTGAGGCCACCCTGAGCATACCGGGGCACTAATTTCATTAAACTTGTCGATATTTTTAATCATTCAAATTTGGCTGGGTGGTTAATAACACGTTCTTCCCTGGTCTGACAAACTCAGAACACATATGTATTCTTACTTTACACGGACTTTAATCATTTAGTCATGATGTGTTACTAAGGTGTGATATGTGTGATAACTTATAGTGCTTCATTTCACCAAACAAAGAAACCCTCTTTACAGACATGACATGAAGGGAAGTAGGAATTTGTACACATCAAATCTAACATCCTTGCATTTGAATTAAATCTACTCATGCTAAAGGTTCCATACACAAAAGGCCCAAAGATGGTGACATGACTACTTGTGGTTCATTACATATTGGTTGTGGTCAAATCTAATGAATTTTGTTTTATAAATGTGTAAGATCTCTATTTCTCTAACTCTCTACGCACTACAAACTATTTCAATATACAGCTCTTATAATAATGATTACCTCCGCTCCCGTGATCTGCATTAAAAAAGAAGATTCATGGTTACTGTCAAACTATGTTGACTCTAAGATTATTCTTAGGATACGACTGTATGTCTACTTAATTAATTTGAAGTCTGGCTGTTCTGACATTATCTTTAGACTCAAGAGACAAGTTAAATACAATATCATTAATATTGAAATTACCATCTTTCTGATACTTTAAGAGTATATTTGCTTTATTACTACTCACACTATTAATTTTCAGTAGCAGCAAACAGACTTCCAATGCTCGCTAATGAAAAAGCACCAATTGTTTTTAAGTGTAAAGCTCATTCAGCATTGTAATAAATCTGCACATTAATAAGTGCATACTCTGCATTAAGCAGGAGCACTAATACTTCATCTCTCTCACCTCCTCCCTACGATGCTAAGGCCCAAGCCCTGGCCCGGCTTCTTGTGGAGTTCTACGGTGAACGAGTCCCACAGGTCTTCCTCCTTGTATTGGGCCTCGTCCCTGTAGACCACCAGCCGGACTCTCTGCGGGGTCTGTCGCAGCACATTGATGGCTTCATCGTGACTGGCTTCACGCAGGTCGATACCGTTGACCTGTGACGAGAGGAAATGCAGGTTAGCTCCTGTGCTGCAGCGACCACTGGCCTCTTTTTTAGGAAATTTCAACACTCCAATATTGGTCATATTTACAAAAAATGCACTAACTGTGCTTTAATAAACTAAAAAAGTCTACTACGCTTAATTAATGGTTCATTTTGACTTCATAAAAACACAAATGTGTGTGTATTTATCACAATAAAAAGTGCTAACAGCCTTTTTCAATGTTAAAACTGAATTTTCCTTCAACCAGCGAGGTCACATTTCTTCTCTAGAATCCCAAACTGCTGAGATATCTGAACATCGGATCATAATATGAAAATCACAGGGTGATGTTACAACACTTAAGGGAAGCAGCCTTTCCCACAGAAGTCTGTGAGGAGCTTGGGGTGGTCAGTTTAAGGACTGACGTCCTGCTTTCTTTTCGACCACATTAAGGGAAGGGAAATGCCCCATTAGCTTTCGCCATGGATGTGCAAAAGATTTTTCCCAGCTAGCGGCATTGCTGCGGACTGGGAAACCGCTCTTTTCACTTCTCCTCTCTGACCCTGTTTTCTAAACACAGCAGCTCGGCCCGGGGACAGAAAGGGAATAGTAGAGGGCAATTAAGTCATAAGGGGTGTGTGTGTGTGTGTGTGTGTGTGTGCATGCATGTGTGCCTTTCAATTCAGGTTTACTGACTGAGCTACCATAACTAAACTTCTGAGCTCCACCCCTGCCCTCCCACTGTGACAAAGCATGAGGTCGAATGGAGGGCGAATCCAAGTTGAGGAGGCATACTTAACTTGTCTCTCTGCAGACAGGGACTCATACGAGTGGTTGCTTTTATGTTTGGGATATATATCACACACTTTTAGAGTATCAAATTATTTGATCCGTGGCTGTACTTAGAAACCCAAAATGTCCACGTTAAGACTCATCAGGCAGCCACGTCTCAAGCCAGCCTAATTAATGCTCATTATATCGAGTCGTACCTCTAGGATTTGGTCTCCTGCCCAAAGTCTTCCATCTTTCGAGGCTGCCCCTTCTTCATAGACTTCATGGATAATGATGGCACCCTGTAATGAGAGCAGAAAGGACGGCACAGGAGGAGGAGGTGAATTCAGGGCAGTTAATAGTGGGGCGATACATGTAATTGTACAAGCGTCATGCTGGAGGAGAGAGCGCACAGACATTATTATGGATGTGTCTGTGTGTGTGTGTGTGTGTGTGTGTCCGTCGGATTTCAAGTGTGTTTTCTCTGCGTTTGAGTGTGAGTATCATTCGAGGTTCAGAGGTTACATTCCAGTAGTGGATATTGTCTGCTGCGGCCGAGGCCAGACAAAGACCTGCGCCCCCCTCCTCCTCCTCCCCAAGCCTGACTGAGCAGACAAAATAGATGGGGCTGAGGAGAGGACAGCAGCAGCAGGAGGAGGTGGAGGAGGAAGGCTGTGACAACATCATTTCCTACATTCCTGAGCCGCCACGGCTATTTCAAACCAGAGATTCTAAGTGGGTGGCAACTTCAAAATGTTACATGACTTTTTTACAGTTATCAAGTTTACACTGTATCTTAGAAAAAAAGGTTTGTAGATTGTAAAATCTGGAATATCGTGCTAAATCCGTGATTCCTCCAAACAAAAACAGGCTAACAATAGTTCCTACCAGCAGGGTGTCACAGCCTCCCACGATGCTGAGGCCCAGACCTGTGCGACCCTTGGAGATGTCGATGGTGGTCTCACAGCCGGGGATGATGGGACAGGTCGCCGGGTCGCAGGCCAGAGTGGAAGGAGTGGACGAGCGGCTCAAATCTAAAATAGAGAAAGCAATGAGGGACGATGTTATGTAAGTCAAACTTGCTTATCTCTGCAAGTAAAGCAAAGCTGACTCACTTGTGCCTGCTTCGGCCTCTGGTTGACTCGGAGTGGTCGTGGCGGCGGCGCTCGGCATGCTGGGTAGGCTGGCAAGGACTCCATCCGAGCAACCGATGTCCTGGCAGGTCGACTGGGGAGAGGAGAGGGAGGAGGGGGTCTCATTTGTAGAGAAGGTTAGCTTCACTGGACCTTTGGTTTTTCTCAGAAGGTAATTGACCTAAAACACAGTGGAATCAGACTCAGGCCTTTCATCGCGACCACTCGTTTGAAACACTGCAAATAATGCTGTTACTTTATTACATTAGGAAAACTGAAGCAAAATGCTTTTAAGAGAAATACAATATGATGATTACAGTGTATTTCCAATGGCACAGTGTACCTTTTCCACAGTGTAGCCCAGAACTGATTCCCCGTTCACAGCTAAGAGTTTGTCCCCTGGTTTCATGCCATCCTCCTGCATGGAGCAGATCACAGTATGATTAGAAATCAGCTCTGTAATAAATAAGAAGCATTAGCTGCAGTGTGCGACACATACTTTGCTTGTGGGTCCTCTCACTTCGGATATACTCTGAATCTTAACTCCGCTCTCGGTGTTCCCTTCCTCAAAAGTGATGCCAAGTCCTCCATCGTCCTGTTGGGAGAATCGAAACTTTAAGAGGCGACGCGTGTGAAGCGAGAGCACGCAGACTGACGCACGCATGATCTAAATGACAGAGCTGCCCCAGCTACCGCTGACAATTATTCCCAGAAACATAATTAGCCCCTTCTCTTCCTCGCATCCTTCCCACTTCTGAACCTCTGTTCAAAGAGGACTTGTGCCCATATGCTGCTGTAATTACACCGTCATCCTGTATCTCCTTACGCACCGTATGGATAGTCCAACTTGGGGCTTCTGTTCAGTTGTGTTCCCTGTTTTATCTTCTGTTTGTGCATCGCTTCTTTTTCAAGGTTTAGTTCACCAGACAAAAAATGCATGTTTTCTAAATAACCTCATGCTGAATATACTGATTGAAAAAATTCAAAAATTCACAGCTTTCCGTGGGAAATATCTAAAAACCATGAAAAATAAAACTGGAAATATTCTTTAACATTAAATCGACACCACAAGGGGCAAAAAAAAAAAAATCAGTTCCTCTTTTTATTATTTGGGTGAACTGATTCCTTTATGTCTCTTTGGAACCTTTCTTCTTCCGTTCACTCGTTGTTTAGTTTATTCACTCTTTTATTTGACAATGCTCCGTCTTTTCTACTTCCTGGCAGTTTGTCAGACTCGACTGCTCCTGTGTGCTTCCCCCTCTCGTTCTCTGTCATACCCCATTGACTTTTTTGTGTGTCCACCTCCCTCGTTATTGCACTGCTTCCAACTTTCTCTCTATTATTGCCTTTATTATGGTGTTTCAAAAGGGTTCGTACGTGTGTGTGTGTGTGTGTGTGTGTGTGTGTGTGTGTGTATGGGGGGTCCAGTGTATCTCACCTTCAGCTTTATGATGTGATGCACGTATTTTGAAGAATCGGCGTCGCCGTTAGCAGCAGCTGTTTGGAGCTGTGAGGAAAACAGGGAGCAGTTGGTCGGGGTAATAAAGTAAATAGCTGAAACTTGTGTGCGTGTCTGTTGTATAGTGGGAGTACAGTACTGAGTGTTTGTGCGTCTACACCGCTGTTTGTGGTTTTTGGTTGTCTTGGGAGTTAACACATAGGCTTGGGAGGTTGGGATCTCCGGGACCACACAAAGAGAGACTTTTAGGAGCATGAAAACAATTCAGGAAAATGACACAGGGTAACAAACTAAATATATAACAGTTGAGTCAAGTACTAATAATGGCTTGTGTGCGTGTGCAGTCGGAACTCCACTCTCTGCTGCGGCGATTGCGCATGTGTGCAAAGTGTGTGTTATGCGTGTGGTCGCGAGAACAGTCGTACCTCAGCGTGGGGCTCCGCTGCGTCTCCCTCGTGCTCTCTCACCGGTCCCACAGCCATCTGGTTGAGCGCCTCCGTGTTCCTGTTCCAAAAAAAAAACCATAACTCATGTAAGTCGTCGCTCCTCTGCCTCGTGACAGTGAAGCCATGATTTACATGCACTGATCACAGTGTCTAGTCTTTCAGGGGGGGGGTCAGGAAAGGGATGTGAGCTAAGTAGAAGGTTAAGTAGTGTGTTCTTGCCAGAGGCTGTCTGGACGAGGGTCAAGGGTCATACATGTTGGACTCTGTGCTCCTGATTCTATACTACTTATTAACTGTAGACAGTTTGTACTATATACAGAGCATGAAATGAGCATTCACGGTTTTATTCTAGCAATACTTCTTCAAAGAACTTGAACTTTTTTTTTTGTTTTCTGATCTGTTCCTGGAGCTTTTTCCGCCACCATCCACAAATAGTTTTCAGTTTATTTGTGGCAACAAAAAGCTTTTCCATTTCCTTTGTGCACTGCACAAAAAGAAGAACACTGTGCGTCAACAGCACTCTCAAAAATCTTTTGTTTAATTTCTTTCAGTGTGCATGCCCACATACTTAATTTAGTATGTTACATGCACAAAACCTGCTTAGAACTTGTATGTAGTGTGGATTTTGAAGATGCAGAGGTGTGTGAATCACTGTTAATAGTAGTTTTAAAATATAGTTATGCATTCTGGGAAATGTATGTAAAATTGATTAACTGTGGTAAATGAATGAGTTTAAGCTCATAAATGCTTTTTTCATATGAGCATGAGGAGGAATCACTGAATATGGCTTACTTCATCTTCAAGTGCGTCCCTCTGCTGAATTACAATGGCTCCCTCTATTGACTTTTCAGTCGCATTACAACAGACTTGATCGTTCCCATGTCAGTTTTCATTTTTGAGCGCTGTCTGACAGTGAAACGCAAGTCCCTGTTGCCATGGAAATGTGTTCAGAGAAGCTATAATAGGAAGACAAAAGTGTTGTTATACCTGACAAAGATGATTTTGACTTTGGATAGAGAGCTCTTGATTATGGAGGATGCATTCTGGTGACTGTGGCCATAAAGGACTTGCCCATTGATCTGAGAGGAGGCAAAAATATAGAATTATACACACTTTTATATATATTATGTTTGAATTTTGGATTATATAACTATAAAAAGTTCAATATCCTGCCAAATGTGTTTACTCAAGTTGAATTTACTCGAATTTACCTCCAGCAGCTCGTCCCCCACCACCATACGTCCGTCCCTGCCGGCCGCCCCGTTGGGGTCTATTCCCACCACGAACACGCTCATGCGAGAGCGGTCCCTGTTCCCAGCCAGACTCAGGCCCAGGCCCGTCTTGCCTTTCTCCAGCTCGATCATGTGTAAGACACCTGGGAGGCTGCCATAACGCTGGATTATGTTCTCTGAAAGAGGCACGAGAGTCATGGCAGACAGATGTAAGCTGACAATGCCGCGGAAGAGTGCCAGATTTGTCTTGAAGCCTGGGCTTTCGTATCAGTTCTCGACATGTTGCAGGTATTTGGATTTTGTAGGATGCATGGACATTGAAGGCAAATGCTAAAAGTTTTAAATGTCAGACTTTTTAGTTTCAGTCTCATCTTCTATCTCTTTGTCTCAATCTTGTCTCTATTGTGATCCCTCCTCTTCTCCCTCCAGTCCCTCTCCCTTTCTCCCTGTCTCTGGCGTGTTAGATAGCCACTGTTCAGACCAATGGGCTCCTGTTGTTCTGGGCTCCCTGCCACTGTTGAACCATCAGTCCTGTACTAATCTCCACAACTCACCTTCCCGGGCCCAACCTCATCAATCTTATCCCCGCGGGATGGGCACACTCTCTAACACACACATATATTTTCACCACAGTCCCAGGTGCTTGGAGGCTGGAAGTCTGTCCTTAAAGCTGGTCGCCTGAGTTGAACGTGACTGACTGTGACCCCGTTCTCCTTGCAGTTCATCCTACAGTTTGACATCCGTGCGATGCTAATAGCTTAATTGGGACGTCGAGTCCTTCAGGTTTTCGCTGAGGTACGACCACGTCGGCCGTGTGAATCAGTGCTCTTTTATTGCAGACCCTGTGGGTGGATTTATGAGCAGGGGAGAGGAACGTGCCACTTTGAGGACCTCTAGTGGCAGCTAAGCAATAAAGCACGCTGCAGTGATACACTGCGTGTGTCGTTTAATTGATTCTATTTAGGGGAAACTTCAAGTGTCTAAAGCCAGGATTTAATGAATATCCCTCAGTGTGAAATTCAATAGACCAATGACGAAAAATCTCGCAGAGTAAACATTTTTACCAAAAAGAACATGCTGTATAATTGCACCCTTTAGAAACAGAGAAACTGAACTCACTCCAGTTGTATCCAAACTCGTCCTCCTCCTCCTCCTCCTCCTCCTCCCCTTCCTCCTCCTCCTCGTTCTCCTCCTCTGCCTCAGCAGGTCTGCCAGGAATCTCTGTCAGCGTGTCTGTATCAGTCTCTCCCACATGGGGCACCACTGGCAGGAGGAGGACAGTGCTGGTGGGAGATGCCTTCGCCGCTTCACGCTTTGCCGGCTGTCACGCCGCAGATGGAGGGGCGGGGGGGGGGAGATTTGAAAATAGTTCATGAGCGAAAGTTGGAGAAGAAGACGACGGCTTTATCTTAGCTGATTCGTAATGTTGACGTCAAGTTGCTATAAGTGTGTATAGGGTTAGGGAGGCACATGGGAGCTGTTGATGTGAAGCCATGTGCTTGGTTTAGATATAAATGTGAGAGGCTCAAATCAGATCTAGGTCGAAAGTAAAAGCAAGAATAGTGATACTGATGTAATAAATTATCATTAAATTCACCCATAGTTATTTATATCTGCACTTATCTGGAGACAAATCACTTTTCACTCGCTCTTTTTAAACATAAATCCCGACTGCGATCAACAGAAAAATCTCAAATTCGCCTTTTGACGTCAAAAGACAAAACAGATTTCACAAAACACCAAAGGAGTTTAGACAGACGGAGGAGATGTTAGGACATGTACACGTGTGTGCACGTACAGCATGTTATAGAATACACTCAATACGTGTAAAACTGTATTGGGGATATATCAACATATCAGTACGAGCACACACAGAGAGAGAGAGGAAAGTGGAAAGGCACAACACAGAGACCCACAAACCTTAAACGGGGTAGGAGTGAAAGGGTTAGTTGGGGAGAGGCGGAGGAAAAGTCTACTGTGACTGTCAACCTCCTACGGAGAAGAGACAAAGTGCAACAACTTTAGACAACACACTCATGACGCCCACAGCTATTGACAGACAAACATATCTTGAGTTCACGGTGAGAGGTTGGAACATATCTACTGGAATCCGTATTTGTATGTATCAAACCTGCTTCCAGCCGCAGTGAGAAACACTCGGCTGTGAAACAACAACAAACACGATGCTGATACTGTACGAGCTGCTGGTGGAGTGTTAACTGGAAGCACCAACCTTGTCCTTGTTGTCCCTCGTCATCGCCGCGGCTCTCTCATCGCTGGAGTCTGTTATCAACTGCTTCATAAGAGACAGATATGAAAGTCATCACTCGTGAATTAGAGAGCAAATTTACAATACCCACTTCAGTGTCAGCAGACAGTAAAAGAAAGAATCCGGTAATCCTATAAATATTAATAAGTTCATCCAAAGTCATGAGTGTTCTAAACGGCTAAGACCAGTCTCATGCACCATATGTTGTGTCGTGTAAAACCATCTGTCGAGAAATGTTACCACATTTCTTAAATAAATAATAATAAAAAAAACTTCTACTTGTTCCCTTCAGCTCACTTGAAGCGAAACCAACCACGCACACACGCGCGCAACAATGCCAAAACACTGATGTGTCGAGTGAAAAAGCTTATCCAGCACCACATCCCACTCCAAGCTTGACCATTTGTCCCTAATGATCGAGCTTTAAAGGTTTTGCCAGAAAGTCTGGCATTTTGGGAGAAAAAAAAAACAAAAAACATATTGCAGTTTATAGTTGTTGTTTTTTTTCCACACAACAGTGTTTGTGTTGAGTGCCGACTGTCGTATCAAGTTGTCTTGTTTGCACTGGCAGTGAGGCACTTGAGACGATGTTTGAGGGATAATTAGGAAAAAATTGGGTCTTCAAAGCCGGAGGACAGGAAGAAAAATAAAAATGCACTTAAAGTAAAAAGCCTCGGCCGTGATTTGACTTCTTGTTTGGTGCAACGGAGAGATGAAGCGAATCACAGACATAAATAAGGCGCCGTGTGCTAACAGATGAGGTAAAAGTATTGATTCTGAACACACACACACACTGCATATGCAGAAGCAGAAATAGAACAAAAAGGTTTAGGCGTTTGGATGAAACCCAACTGTTTTTAATCTTTAACTCCACACAAGCACGCTTCTTTCTTTCATCCTCATCCTCACTCATGACATGCGGCTCATCATTAAAGGTCCAGTTTGTAAGACTCATGACATGCGGCTCATCATTAAAGGTCCAGTTTGTAAGATTTAGGAGTATCTATTCAAGATATTCATTGGCATGTTTTCATGAATGTATAATCGAAGAATTGTTGTCTCAAAATGAGCCCTTTAGATTGATGCAGTGAGAGAGGGTCCTCATCCTCGGGGTCCACCATGTTGAACATTTTTTCTACAGTAGCCCAGAGCAGACAAACCAAACTCTGATCTTGATATGCCTTTTTATCTTTATGTGTTTTTGCAGCTACATGCATGGAAGGAGTGGGGTGAGGCGTGGGAGAAAATTCACATGGTTGCAATCTGCAACTTTACCACTAGGGTGCCAATAAATCCTACACACTGGACACAATTTGAACAAGTCAAGAGGGTCAAAGTGAAAGAGACAGACAGGTACACGAGCAGGCAGACACAGACACGGTGTAGCTTTTCTAACCTGAGGGCAGGCAGGTGCTAAGCAGGTTTGATTAGTGCAGCAGAGGCTTGACCCGCGGTGGCTATTTAGCTGCGGAAAGGGCAGGGGCGGCTTCTAAAAGCAACACACACACACACACACAGGACCAACAAGCTGACAACATGACGAGTATTTAATACGAAGGCTGAGCCCTGCTGACAAAATTGAATCGGAGGCCGTTTGGGAGAAAAAAAAAAAAAAAAAACAGGGACGGGGTGGGCAGAGGGCGTGTGGAGGACAGAAGCACCTCAGGTTTTTATTTAAATGAGTAACCATTAAAGCAAGCGGCATCCCTTTAGGACAGCCGTTTCCTCTAAATCAAAAAAAAAAAAAAAAAAAAATCAGAGCAAAGCTTCTTTCTCTGAAATTCTTTAACAAAATGTTTCAAAGATTCCTCCAGGCTACCATGAGATTATTCACTGCTTACAAGAGACAGATTTGAAACTTAAAGGGAAACAGCGTGGCTGTGCATACACTCTCTGGGTGGCCCCCAGTGGCTGGAATTTCTGACCTGCCTACAGCGCTTAAAGATATCTAATCAAAATAATCATTTTCAAACTATTCGCTCCATTGTTATGAATTTAAGTGGAGCTGCAGCTCAAGCTCATCTTCTTTTTTAAATGTTTACCTGCTCCGCTTTGTCAGGTAGAAGCAGTCCATTACTATATTTTGGCAGCCGTGGAGCAACGCAAGTACAAATGACTTCCTCATTTGCTTTTCTATTGTGCGTTTGATGAGTTCCTTTATTAGATATAGCACTTCAATAACCCCTATGGTTGAATTGCATTAAGAATGTAATCTGGATATGAATTAAATGTCAGCGCCTTCAGCGGAGATGTTTTCTAAAATATTTGCTGGCGCCTGTGACAAAAATTGATTTAACCATTTGCTGACCCTTTTGATTAAAAACATCATTCTGGGTCATGTCGTTATTACGGTGAGATTACTGTGGTAGAAAGTAAAACAGGATGTCTGGATATTAAAATAAACTTTCAGTTCTTTTTCTCCCAGAAGGAAACTCCGATTCCAGTTTGTCTTTATTTCCATCAAGGCGCACATTATGTGTATATCAAAGTCAAAGATGCAGTTAAGAAGAAAGACTCCGCAAACAATGTGAGAGACAGGAAGAAAGAGGAGTTAGGAGAGGTAATGCAACAAAGATTAACCGTGATGGATAGCTGATGCAATACAAATGAGGGGAGACCAAAAGCGAAAGACAGATTACCTGACGTGTGCGATGTGGTATGCATGTGAAAGCGGTGGTTTGTTTCTCTACAGCGGATGATGGAGCTGGGTTATATATTGACTCAGGCTGGGAAAGCAGTGTGGAGGAACAGGAGAGGATTGAGGCAACTCATAATGTAATAACTCTAGTTTAAAATGAAGTATATGCACTTATGGTGGGGACAACCGTGTAAAGGATTTGTTCCACATTGTGGGAAGCAAACTTTTGTTTGATGAAATGCTATTCCCATGTCTGTATCCTAAATATGAAGATAGTTAGCTTAGCTTAGCATAAAGACTGGAAACAGGGGGAAACAGCTAGCCTGGCTCTGTTTAAAGGTAACAAAACCTGCCTGTATAAATAAGTGAGATTTAAAAGTGTGACAGATGGAGCCAAGCTAAATGTTTCCCTCTGTTTCCAGTCATTGCGCCAACAGTCTTCATAGCTTCATATTAAGCTAGCCAGCTAACATTCAAGTGTGTATTTGGAGTAACCTGCATGAACTGATTTTTAGCCACTTATCACTTTTTAAGTTGATGTGGCAAACATATTTACACATATTCAGCAAAGACATAGCAGAATTAGTGTTAATTAAGTGCAATACTCCTTTTAGCTCTTTGGTCTAGCTCTCCTGAGGGACATACCTGGCTGCTAAATTAAGCTAATAGTCGGCTAAATACTCCACTGGTGTTACTAGCTTGTTGCTAACTTTGTCTGTCTGCTGTTGGATGCTGGGCATTTAGCATGTAGCGGGTATTTAGCATGTAGTAGGTATTTAGCATGTAGCGGGTATTTAGCATGTAGCGGGTATTTAGCATGTAGTGGGTATTTAGCATGTAGCGGGTATTTAGCATGTAGAGAGTATTTAGCATGTAGCGGGTATTTAGCATGTAGCGGGTACTTAGCATGTAGCGGGTACTTAGCATGTAGTGGGTATTTAACATGTAGTAGATATTTAGCATGTAGCGGGTATTTAGCATGTAGCGGGTATTTAGCATGTAGCGGGTTTTTAGCATGTAGCGGGTTTTTAGCATGTAGTAGGTATTTAGCATGTAGCAGGTACTTAGCATTTAGTGGGTATTTAGCATTTAGTGGGTATTTAACATGTAGCGGGTATTTAGCATGTAGCGGGTATTTAGCATGTAGCGGGTATTTAGCATGTAGTGGGTATTTAGCATGTAGCGGGTATTTAGCGTGTAGCGGGTATTTAGCGTGTAGCGGGTATTTAGCATGTAAGCAAACTGCAATGACAGAAAACAGTGTGAACATAAACAGTTACGGGCCATAAAGATAAAACAATCTGCTTTAAGATACTACAAACCTCTGCAGAGTTGGGTGATAATTATGTAAGGGTTTGTCACTCTGTTGTTATTATAAACATATTGATTATAGCCACTTTAAGATGTTCATGTATTAACACGAATACTTGTCCCTCATCTGCATGTGCTACATTACATCATGAGTTGCGACAAGCCTTAATGAGGACCTAGACTGTTAAGGGAAGCATGTGGGGAATAAGCTCTTAAATAACAATGCATGAAAAGTGATTGACAATGAGAGATTTGACACTGGAGCCAAGCCAGTCGCAGCCCCAGCAGGAAACTA
Source organism: Larimichthys crocea (assembly GCF_000972845.2). Taxonomy (NCBI): domain Eukaryota; kingdom Metazoa; phylum Chordata; class Actinopteri; family Sciaenidae; genus Larimichthys; species Larimichthys crocea. The sequence continues at coordinate 8,886,486 of NC_040013.1, forward strand.
CTTAGTCATGCTTTAAAAGCCTGAGGGCACTTTCAAACAACAAACGTTGTTGTTGATACGGTGATTTTCAATGAGTGTCGCGCTTAGAGGTTAAAACTTGCTAATATATTTAATATGCCACGCTGGGTTTGTTGTTGCTCTCATGACAGATTTCAAAATCGCTTTCCTTCAACGTTCAAAAGGAATCCAGATTCTACAGGGGTTGTATATTATACATTTTAGTTTTTGAAAGTGCCCTAAGTGGCCTGTGCAGATACACTAAACTGTTACTGGAGGTGGGCGAAAAAGAAAAAAGAGTGAGAAAATTGTGACCTTTAGATTATGAGGTAGTTACCAGCAATTGATTTGACACTATTATACGGACTTACCCTGGGCCTGTGGATAATACTCTGGACTAAGAAAGAAACTGGATTGCCTGCCCTGCGTATGGCCTCAACTGCCTCCTCGTGACTAGCATCTCTTAGGTCTACTCCATCCACCTGTCAAGAGATATGAGGGAGAAGTCTGTCAGGCATCTGAAATCTCCACTCCACATGAGAATTTTCTCAGAGATTTCATGCTCTCTTCAGTTAGCCTGGTTCTTTCAAATGACTGCAACTCCATAAAATAACACCAGATTATGTATAAAATCTAGATTAAAAGATCTAAATTACACCAAAAAACAGCCTAAAGTGGATCAGATCTGTTATTTCACCTCTACAATCCTGTCTCCAGTCTTCAGGGTCCCGTTCTGTCCAGCAGGACTGTCCTCCAGGATGTGTTTAATGAAAATTCCCCTCATCACCTCTCCGTTGCTCAGCCGGCTGCCCATCCCTCGACCCCCGACGATGCTGATACCCAGAGACTTGCCTGGCTCTCGGAAGAGCTCCACTCTGAGGAAAGTACCCAGATCAGCATACTATAACTCTACTGCAGCTTCTGCTGAATGCTTGACAGAAAATACTTCTATCTTTGTGTGTCAGTGTTTCATATGACATGAACCAAGAAGTTCTGTTCGTCCTGAACAAGTGTAGATACAGAGTGTACTCACTTTCTGGGTTGGTTCCAGTTGCTGTAAGAGGCGCTCTCCTCTCCCTCTCCATCTTCCCGTTCAGGGAGGTTAGGAATATCTCTAAACAGATAGAGGAAGAGTTTGACAAGTCTGTAAAAACTTAAAGTTCGCATGGATGTCAGGGCTCCAGTAAAGCTCGATGGACAAAACACAAAGAATATATTTTGTTAGGTAACATGAATCAAAGTTACTGTGGTAAAGTGCAAGGACATACTTTGGAGCTGGAACTGGTACTGGATCTGTTTCAGAGAAGACGCCCTCTTTAGCCTGCTCTAAGCTGGCTTTGTACTCCTCCAGATACTCTGCTGGAACATATGTAATGCTGAACACACACACACACAAGCACAGACACACACACGCACACAAATGAGTCAAACCTTCATTACCAACCTAAGTGGTAACTATCCTCCTGTTCATTATGAGCTCACATGGTAATTTACCAAAAATAGAAAAGAACTGGCATTCAAGTGCAAACAGGTATGAACGCCTACCCCCCACACACATTTCCTTAAAAAAAATCTGCTTGTTTAATACAGAAGCTTGTTTTTTTTCGCCAGCTAATACCCAAGTGAGCACATTTTCTCCAATGCATTCTCCAGCCAAAGGCGAGATGCAGTGAGAAATCTATACAGGCCCTTCAAGCCTGACTTTTCGAAACAGATTTTTACCTTTATAAATGTCTGAGTACATCAGGTCTTGTATCTCCTACTGTGTGATGAACATGTGACAAATCTGAAGAGGGGTATCAATCATTGAATTCCTGAGCAGGTTTCTTAATTCACGTGGAGCTTGCTGACAAAATCTGACACCCACTCGAAGTCCCATTTCCAAACAATTCAGAGTGAAGTTGTTTCTGAGGCGCACAATAACACATTTGAGTGAAGCTGACAGATCCTCAGCAGATGGGTTGATTTGGGTTGGGGTTTTTTTTTTTTTTTACACGTGTTGGCATGTGAACAGAGAGGAAAATAAATCCAAGTGAAATGAAGTCATGAAATGGATAAATGAGTTCACTAAGGATGTCACAACATGCAATGAGAGCCATGGCAGAAGTTAAATGTCAGTGATTAATGGAAAAACAGTGAGTTATAAATGGTATGAAACATCCAGGTAATAAGTGAAAATGTTGGTCACAGAAGTTAAAGAAAGAAGTTATTCAGCAGATAAGTAAGTGATGCAGTCAGTTAAGATTTATCCAGATATGTGCGTTAGGTTATGTACTGACACTGACTGAGGAATTTGAAAAATATGCTGGTTAATCACAGGATAATTAAAAGGTTAATCAATGTATCTGAATGACATTATGAAGAGCATCTTCACCAATTAGATTCCAAAATTTTTTGCCGTCCTTTGTTTTGACACTTGACTAAACTGATCTGACTTTCTAATTCTGTCTCTGGATAAAGCTCTTGAACAGACTGCGATGAAGCCCCGAGAGCAGATGGAGAGAACGAGAGGAAGGAAACCGAGATGGCAGCTTCTTGCCGAAACACATCGCCGGTGTGGAAGTTAGTCATACTCACACATAAAATGGGCACAGATCGTCCTCAGGTGCACAAGCAGATCTAGAATGTGAAGAGTTGGCTTTTATGCACCGAAAAAAAGCTAACAAACTGCCAAGTTTAGTTCAGCAAGAAGAACTTGTGAAATACCACATTCGGGTTCCTTGTGAGGTAATTCCCTCAAAGGGTGGGAGGAAGGGTGATTCATTTAAAGTCTGTGTAAAGGTAATTCTGAGATTTCTTTCAAAATACATTAAATATGTTGCTGAAAACGTGAAAAGACGATATATTACTGAAATGTGGAGTTAAAACACTTTTTCACCAGTTTTCAGTCCAGGATTTTGTGGGCGGTCCTTAAAGGGTGGCTCGATGACACGCTGAGGCCACCTTGAGCATACCCCTGCACCCCGAGCAGAGAGATAGAGATGAATTAATCTCGCTCAGAGTGTTTCAAAGTTAGTCATGTCATTGTCTGAACTCATCTGACACGTTTCAGTCACTTCAAAATTGCTGCTTGACTGCTCCCATTCAGTGGACACGCCCCCACAGTCCTGGAGCTGAGAATACTGCTCATTTACCTGATTTTGACACCTAATTTCATAATTTTTTAATCACCTTAGTGGTTAATACCATTTTCTTCTTTGGTCTGACAAACATATTTATTACTTTTATTACTTACTTACTTTACACAGACTTTAATGTAACATATGACTGCATATGCTGCTTTTACATCACCCAGTTTATAGAAAAACATGATGTGCATCCCACCACCATTCATTTTCAGGAGCAAAGAACAATTTCACAGCACCTTGGTATCGAAATCCAAATTACGTCTGGATTGGAATTTCAGCTAAACAACTGAAAGTTGGCACATAATGAATCGTAAAAAAAAAATTCTGATTCATAGTTGCAAATGCAAACTGGTGTGTAACATAAGTAACAACAACGTTGTATTGTGCAGCTGCACTGTGAAGAGGAATGCCTCGTGCAATGTTAATCAGAAAACAGTGAACCTGTGAAATCTGATCAGCTGAGTTGAGGGATCAGTGACAATCAAACTCATAAGGTACAGACGCAAGCATTTTAGATATTAGCTTATTTAAATCATAATTTTATCAATGTTTGACAGTTCATTCAGAGAAAGTTCCGGGAAGAGATATGAAACAACTTTAACACAGATCTTACATTTTTCAAAACTTCTAATTTCACATGTTACATGTCTACTTAGTGTCTTACCCCAGGTCTGGTCCAATGAGACAATGTCTTCTAAGCATGGCCCGAGCCTGAGCGTTGGTCAGGTTGGCTGTGGGCTCTCCATTGATGGCCAAGATGAGATCACCAACGCCCAGACGTCCATCGCGGCTGATGGACCCACCATGGATTATGCTGCGGATCAGCATTCCCAAACCATCTTTCATGGCACTCACTGTCATCCCTTTGAGGTAGATTATGAGAAACTATTACGCACTCATTTGGATTTTGATCTGAATTATTAAGCTCCAACATACAGTAACTGCCCTTCAGTTACTGAAGGATTAAAACTGAACTGAAAAGAATGATCAAAATGAGGACTAAATCCATTATAAAAGAAAATGAACCCTAAATATAAAAGAACTAAATAGTTTCATTGATATGTCAGTAAAACAAGAAAATGTCCTCATATACAGCAAATTCTCCTGGAGACTGTCACAGTATTTACAGATTTGGTTTTCATTCTCAGTGGAGAAACTTCAGACTGTGGCATAATACATTAATGCATAATATATCTAAAACTTTCAAAATCCCTTATAGCACAGTCTGCAGGGATTCTTTTGCAAAGATCATAAAAGTACCATCAGTCTGTTCTATTTAGTGTGCGAGTGGAAAACCCAGACGTACTTAGGAATTTGTGCAGACAAATGAGGTTTTGTTTTCAAATGAGGCACTGAGGATTATAAACGGTGCTTTCATAACACCTATTTGTTTCAGAAGTTAAAACTTAGTTTTCTCAGAGTCAGCGGCAGTCACATGCAAAATGCGAAATGCAAAAATATAGCGCTGAAATTACCCTTTCAAAATGGAAAACAGCCAAAAATCTTTTTCTATAATTTTGCTTCAAATCTGGCATTCATAAAACATGACACAGAACTGAAAGGCCAGCATGCTTTTCAGTTTTCGCAAACTCATTTACACTTCTGTGAAGGCTGAGGCAAAAATAAATGAATATTAAAAAAAAAAAAAAAAGAACGTGAAGAAATTAACACAAACCAAGGCTGGAGTTGCCCTTGACAACTGTGATAGTCCTTTCAAAATTGCTCCCTGAGGTCAGTGCTTCCTTGTCAACGTCTTCTGCTGATTCTCTCGCGCCAACCTCCTCGTCCTTGAGGGCGATAATTCAACACAGTTATTTGTGAAAGTAAATGAAAATATAAGGCTGTACACCAGACAAAGCACACGCCTCCGGAGAAAAGGTAGGTGCAGTGAATGGGCTTTGAGAATAAATTCAAAACAAATGAGCTTAGAAATGTGTTTATATAAGATTTGAAAAGTCTCATGAATGACTGTGAAGAGGTAACAGTCAAAGATTCTATTTAAAATAAGATCAAGGATGGATACTATTCATCAGTTCACGTGAATGCTGGTTGCTCATCTTGTTTTTTTCAAGACTTATAGATTATCTGTTAAATCCTCCATATCTATGTTTTGTAATTGGACCATTTAATTTACCTTCATCAAAATCTTTAAGTCTCCAATATCTCCAAAAGAGATGGGTGGCTCTGGATAATGAAGCGACTCCACAGGTTCGTCTGGGACGTTAGATCTGGTTCCGATTTCTGCAAACGGGCTGTATGAGTTTGAGCACTCCACTAGTTCCTCGCCGGTCGACTGCTGAGCCAGGTACTCATCAGGAATGCTCATTATGGCATTAAAATCAGGGACGTGACCTCTCAAACCTGGAGGAGTGAAAGATTTCTCCGGAGAGAATGCTTGAGTGTTGTCTGCGAGGCCGGACGGTGGTACAAAGCGGGGATGCTCATCCAACAAGTCCAGGCGAGCTGTCAGCTAGGGTAAAACAAAGCACAGCAGCTGAATGAACGTTCCACTCTGTTAGTTAGACAATTGCCCAACAGGGGGGATTCATCTTGCTCAGCTGACGGTCCTGCCCTCCTTGTAATGAGCCATAGAAAAGCCATCAGTGGCCAATAGAGGACAGCAGGAATTACTGGTGATCTTGAGTTTGCCATGCGCAAAATGTGGTTTTATTATAACAGCTTCTAAGACTTTATTAGGACCAGACTGAGTAGTGATGAATCTCAGCAAGCACTTCCCTTAGGGAGCCAGAACAGAAGTATGAATCTTTAGAAAAAGTTCAAATATGCAAATATATGATTCACAAGAGGGGGCTCAAAAAGCAGACATAAGAAGTGGAGTAAAGTGAGTTTCATTTTAATAAGTAGTGCCATAAATATAGGGGGAACTAGACTGGGCAATAGTGACGTAAAGTATTATAGTAACTAGTAACTATACAAAGGAAGGTACTTCTATGACAATTACAGAAATATACAGGCAAAAATCCACTACTATATTTTGTATGTGTTCAGCCCCTAAAGTTAGAGAGTATTGTATCTATAGAATATAGTATGTCTGTGGTAAATACACACCTTTAAGTGTACATAACATCAATATGTAATAAGTCATTTTCATTGTCGCAGAGGGGGGCGATAAAACTAAAAGTTTCGGACAGTATTTTCAAAACAATCTTTAGCGTCTCTAAAACTATGACACTGAAATCATTACCATAAAAACAATCTGGACATCAAAGTTTTACTGTCACACCTCAGGCGTACCCAAATAAAGCTTAAGATGCCATGAAAGAAACTTGTATCGATTTCATAGCAATAAACGATGTTGGTCTGGCTTGGTCTATTGAATTTCATCTTATCTGTGACATTAAAAGAACACCTGATAAGACCAGAGTGAGTGAAAAGATTTCTAATATATATTTTCTATGGTGTTCAACAGTACATGAATTACTCTTTTCAAAACTAGATAGCAGAAAAGCGAGTAGGACAACTGTAATCTATTAATGCAATCAGTGGTTTGGAAGACTGACTTTGTGGACTTAACAACTGCTTAACCATAAACAGGTGTGGAGAAAAGTCCATATTCCTCGAGAGTATCACCTTAGGTACTGTCAGCTGAAGTAGAAGTGAGATTTATAAACAGACTCGTTGCCTCTCTTTAAAGCTTTGGGGTGGGAATGTTCATGAGAAGACTGAGCTGCCTGACCTCATACAAACATTCGAAATCTGTTTTGTGAAATCCCTCGCTAGTATAAAAATGCCCCCCAGTTGTGTTGTCCCTCTCGGCTTCCCTATTAAGAAGGCTTTTTTTATTTTATTTTTTTCTAAGAAGGCCCGACAAATAAGGTCAGCTGTGACCTTTGGGAAAACTGGAAGCGCACAGATACCTCTAGGAAAACAGTTTGTGTAGCCCTTGCTCTTCTTTGTTTATTTTCCTTATAATTTAATATCCATTTGGGGAGTAGCTGTTCTCGAGGCACCTAGAGCAACAAAAGCATACGCAGCCAACAATCCCCATACAACAACAAAATCAGTAATGATGTTACTGCCTCAACAAACAAAAACAAACATTTCTCATGGCTCCCAATAACTAAAAAACAAAGACTAATGACTACATGCCGTATGGTGCGTCGTGACAGAGGCCATTTAGTGTTGCGTTAGCATTAAATGAAATGAGGGAATAGCTTCTGAGTTTTGTGCTTTTGGTTTTTGGGGTCGTTGCCGTATAAAGGAAACGGTCGCTTTACCTTGGGCGTTGATGAATGCAGGTAATCCAGGTCCGCGCTGCATGCGCTGCCGTGAAGAGCAATCATGGATGTCTGGAAAGTGTCATCCTCTAACCCAGAGTAAGTGTGATCTAACACCTTTTCATCACACAGGTCTGCTTCGCTGGTGTCGATCTGTGATAATGAGTGGAAGTGGTATAAACGACCGGGACACAAAAGTGACCAATTCTAGTGTCACTAATGCTAAACTTATCTAACTACAAAATACTGTTCATACAACAGAAATATAACCTTTAATTAACTGCATCGATTTGTCAGAATACTACTAACATTTAACTGTTGCATTACAAACAAACAAACAGACCTCTCTTGGTAAAATTAGGCAAATTTTACATTTAGGATGAGCTGATTTTTTTTCTGTTTTTCCCCAAAAGCTAACTAACCAATGCAGGCTCTGCTCGGTAAACGACGCCCTCGGTCAGTCCTTCTTCCTCTCCTTCTTCAACCAAAATACTGTTGAAGTCAAATGAATGGATGGTGGATGGTGATGGAGTAATTTCCTGCTCACCATATGGGTGTGGAGAGTGGGAATATCCACATATTCCCTAGGAAAGTGGAGAAATTGTTTCAGTCTCCAGCTTTATGTAATTTTTACTGATTTATTTCTTCTTCTTTTTTTTTGGTGACCAAATCAAGTACAGGAATATTAGTATGGAATGGGAAAAGATGTTAGCAGTTATGGAGATGGTTTTATACACTAGCTCTAGAGGTAAATATTGATCTTGGTGCAGAAGCCTTCAAGCAGAGAAATCACTCATCAGAACATCAGATTCATGACATTTTTTTGCATTAACAGAAAGAATCTTCAACATTTCACACGCAGGGCTCTTCATATTGATTTTCTGCAGTACGCAGCCCAGACAGTTCGAAGAAAACCAAGAAAGCATATTAGAAGATTACACTTGTCAGACTCAATTTTGAGAGGCAATACAACAAAATACCCCTCACAAGTACATTCCACATCCAGCAGGTGAGTTGGATAACTCCGCAGAGGCTTCCTACAGCTCTGTAATCCAGCTAACCTTGGCAGCCCAAAGGTCTCGCTGTGTAATCCAATGGCAGATTCAATACATGAGAAATGCAGCTCTGAAGCCGAAAGAATGTAAGGCAGTTTGTGCAGAGTCCTGCACATAGAGTACAGGTGCCTGGAGCAATGAACATGCCGTCGGACAGACCCAATGTTTTGACAGGTGCCCCGGTGTGTTTGAATGTACCAGAGGGTCTGTGCTCTTGGGAAATTCAATAATATAATAAGATGAAGCAAAGGGCACAGAACATTTTAGACTGGTCGCCACCTCTGAAAGAACGTTGGGTGGAATGCTAAACCATGCAGCCTACCTCCGCTTTTTTTTTCCCGCATGAAAAATTCAAGCCCTCGTAAGCTGAACCCTCATGACTGGTTACTAAGTCGGTCACACAAAAATAAAGACGGCCTGACTCACAGCCTCACGTACACGCAGTGGCAAATCCCCGGTGTGCTGAACACATTTTCAAAGCAATATGTATAAACCTCAGAGTAACCCCAGCAGGTATGCATACACTTGTCCCTTTACCCCCAACACACAGGTCGATTTCTACTTTCAATTTTCAGACAGCTTTAAAGTAAAGAAAAATAGAAAATATACAAATTCTAATGCTTACAGGCAGCGGTTTGGCAACTCCTATCTGGACTTTGCCAAGCTTGGCACCCTTCAGGGCCTGAACAGCATCCTCCAGGCTGGCGTTGTCAAGGTTGGTGGTGTTAACGTACATGAGACGGTCTCCTGGCAGCAGTCTTCCATCCTGCTCGGCCACGCCATTGGGAACCAGAGAACGAATCACGATCACCGTCTTGGAGGGATCCAGTGGGTCCTGTGGCAGAGAAGCAGTCAGGAGGCGAACTCAAACAGCTTCAAACTTTACATGGAAATCACAGAGAATTTGATGTGTCTGGAAGATATTACACAATTTGTCACTTTTTCTGTGGAAATACTATTTTATCTGACAAGACTCTAAAATTATTATGACTATGCAGGTTAACTATTGTTTCCTGGTGATATAACTTGCTACCCTAAAAGTTCAAATAAAAGTTTAACAGCTAAAAATAAATATAACAGCATATATAAAAGTACAAATACATAGGTGGAAAATAAAAGCAAAAACAGTAAATTAACAAACGTCCCTGAAGATTTCCCACCTGGTAGTCCAGAATGCTGAATCCCAATCCCCCTTCTCCCTTTTCAAGCTCGATATTCTGGATCTCCAACTCCCACATCGCCAAAGGAGATCCTATTGCCTCCTCTGTCACATTATCCTGTGTCGCTGCCACCGCGGTCACTTCTGTGTCTTCAGCAACCAGTACGCTGCTCAGGTCTATTTGTTTCTGCAGAGGAAAAGCCCCAAACCTCTATGTAACGGCATGCCTTGCTCAGTTTCACTCCCATCCCATAGGCTGCTACCCTCTAGTCGTGTTTCTGGCTCAGTTTTCTGGCAGTAGATAAAAGGGAAATATCTTTGGGGTGCTAGGGCCTTATTACATTATCATAGATAAAGCTGGAGAGATGAAAACCCCCTCCCCAAAGGGAAGCTGCTTTTGATGTCTCATATCTCGAGCAAATGTTGTTGCCTATTGCTGCTGAGGTATTACCAGAATTGGTCTTAATAAACTTCCAGACTCCCCTGCTTATCGCTAAGTCTTAATCCATCACGGTTGACAACGTGGAAAGCCAATGGAGCGATTGACAGCCCGGGCTAAGCTAATAATGGTTGATGGGCTATAAAGGAGGAGGAGGACCTAAAGACTATTGCTCTCCAATCATATTCCCTTGCTTATATGCGGGGGCGGGGAAAGATTTTTCATGCTACGTTAGTGCACGTCAAGGAGATGCAGGGAGTTTCCGACTGTACTTAGATGCATCATCCGCTGCAATGCTCTGTAAGTAATATAGACTGCTGATTTTTAGCCATAAGAAGAGAAATATTTATTTACTTACTCTATCTTAAACATAAGGAGCGAAGAAATTCAAGGTGATAAGTAAAAAAATATATATATATACATTCTATATTTTGAAAATCTGGCTAAAATTGTTGTATGTAGTTAGTCGTATGCTATATCATAGCAAAGCAAAAGCAGTACCTGTAATTCAGGTGTTGTGGACAAAACCTCTGACTCTGGTTGGACAGTATCCAGGTCAGTCTGCAGGTGAGGAGCCGGCCTACAGCATGTCATGTATACACAGAGTGGGAGCTCCTTCAAGATTCTGACCACTTCCTTATGGGTCTCACCAATTAGGGATATACCATTTACCTGTGACAGAAAATGTTAGTCTTAGAATACCATAAAGTAGAGTATTCAGGGTTTAAAACAGCATTAATTGATTTGTTTTCTTTTTTTTCTCTGCTCTTTAGTGCGCTGGTCTGGTCTCCACCAACCTCCTGCAGGGAAATACCTCCTAGTTACTTTGTCTGTTTGGCATTTAGCATGCAATGGGTATTGAAGAGCTTTTTGAAAGCTACCTGATGTGGCTGGGAAATGGGGTTGATGAGAGTGGTGAGTGAACCACAACAGTAGAATAGTAGGTCGTAAAAAATCTAAACAATGAGCTGAAATACACTGAAACTGAGCTGCGATAATTCTTTGTGGTTTACACTGCGCATGATCCCTTTCACATGACACATGGTCATTCGACCTTTTGTTAATATAAAAATATTGCTGTGTGCAGCTTTAAGTTACACTTTAGTTTGATCAGTTCCTGTCGGGGTGCTAAAGATTGGAGGAGCTGCTTACTGGCTAACCACAGAGGAACTATAACAGACAGATCTATGTACGCTGAAGTATGTGTATACTATATGTAGCATATCAATACAACAACCTAGATACATGTACTGTAGATCTCTGTAAACATAAGTGGCAAATGCAATATGAAGAGGTCCACACTGTTGGTAATTAAATGTTCCCTCTCATTTAAGGGGCCACGTACCTCAAGCAGTTCATCTCCACTGAACAGCTTGCCACAGCGACCAACGGGTCCCTCAGGTAGAACAGAGCGGATGTAATGATGCCCGCTGTTGGCTTCCAGACTGATGCCCAGGCCGCTGTTCTCACTAAACTTCTCCACCTGAGCCACCTGTTATGGAAAAAAAAAGATTTCAGCTGGCATGTGAAACATTTTGTCTGTTATCACAAGAGATTATTTTACTAGAAATCTATTATTGACTCAGTTTTTTTTGTTTGACTGCTCAGGGAATTTTCCTTTTTACCACTAAGAAGCCCAGAAACAAAGTCCTGGTACGCATAATTTGACACATGAAAGTACATAACATTTTTTAAAACTTTTTAAAAACTTACTACAACTTCATTACTTGGTCCCAGAATCTCTTGCCACTTCTTCATTAATTCTTCCTCTTCAAATGATGTTAGGTTCATCTCTTGGAAAACACAATACAAAGTACTTGCAATAACATGCAAAACAACATAAAAGGCAAATTTGTAAGAAATCATTCACAGCCACAGCGTACATTTCTATCGATTTTCAAGGTACTATAAATACTGTTCTGTCTGTGAAAATACCAGCAGCATCATCTAAGTATGTCCTCACGGTGTGTTTTGTCAGTCCGTGTGGTCTTGACAACAATAACCCTTATCTGTCAGATGTGTGCTCAGTATCTCTGCCGGTGTACTTAAAGAAGAATCCCGGCCTCGTACCATGTTTGTCTTCTGTTAGCTGATCCGTGGCAAGGCTGACATCAGATCCTTCGGTCTTTGTCTGGAGCGGCTTTTCATCTGCGGTGACTATAAACACACAATGATGAGACACACATTGAGAAGGACAGAAGCAGGCCACTGCGCAGACACATGCCACTATAGGCACATAGCCACTGGAAAACGTCATCTACTTTCCACTAACAGCACATACGGATACAAAGAAAACACTGCTGAATAGCAAGTGCCTTTTTATTTAATCCTCTACTACGTAATTCTTCCAAAATAAAGTAGTTTGAGCATGTCCTGCTCTTTCATAACCACCCTCAATTTTAAAGAGGAACTTATCTCATTTCCATATTGGTCTGAAAAGGATATGTACATGCCTCTGATGATGTTATCCATAATGACAGACTATAAACATTCAAAGACTTCAAATATCTGTTTAATGGTCCTGGTACTTTTTTTTACAACTTCATGCCACTGTTTATGTCTTTGGAGTTCCACAGGGCACTGAATTGGTCGCCCATGAAATTACTACCCATGCGCCCAGACAAGCCATGGTCTAAAGCTGTACATCAGCACCTTTTAAGTGGCAACATAAAACTAATACTAGCTATCTGGTGTGCGAAAAGGAAGTCCATTTCACTGACTTGATAACAATTTAAGTGTGTAGTTAAATTTCTTGCCGTACTCCCGACTATTAAATGACCCATTACAACTTTGTACACCAATCCTACAGTATGAACACATGCCCGGTAGTTTAACTAAAATATATTATAGTTACCCACCAAACTATTCAGTTGTTTTCCCAAGGGAGATACAGAGGAATAATCTCACATAATACGAGGATGTAGACTTTTATTATCAAGTGCAAATTCCTGAAATTGTTTCTTTCTGACAAATTTCAAAGCAGCCGAGAAAATACTGGCTTCCTCTGTCTGCTTACTGCTGGCTGCTAGTTTTTTCTACAGGTTTTTGGGCTATAACTTTACACTGCCAGATTGAATCACTTTCAAGCTCCATCTATCACTATTGACAACTTATGCAAGTTGCTTTTCTTGCTTCTGCAATAGCCTGGGGATCCTGTCAGTACAGCTGGAGACAAGAGCTGTAGACTGTTTATTCTCTGTCTGTCTATCTCGTTTGATGATATATCATTTATGATGTTGTATCATAAAAATGCAAAAAAGTGATTTCAAAATGTGTAACAAGTACATCATGTGTACAAGCACACGCATGTAGACCTTGCTGCGTGGGTTGCCCCATCCAATGTTTGGCATCACACAGTTTTATTATTGAATATAGTTCAGGGTCTGAATAACACAATGGAAAACCTTTAGTTATTTCTGTAGAAATGTGGTTGTTGGGTCAGTCCAGCCAGTGCATTATTCTGTAATAATAACTGAGAAGGGTTGCACAGTTTTTTAAAAATGTTTTAAAATGCTGTCAAAATCTTGGCCTTTGTCACTGATCATTAATAATGAGTGTATTCCCTCTCTTATTAGCAGAAGATAGACAGCAGCGTGGACGTAATCGCTCTGTTTAATTCATTTAATTGATTATTCAATATTATCACCAGGGTAAAATGCTGACATAAATATTAACAAATAAATCTGTCTGCAGCAAAGTAAAGACACCTGTTATATATTTAACAGAGGGCCACCTTTCTCATTCTCATTAAATCGAGATGTTGACATCCGTTTGGACTGTATTTGAGTGCACCTCGAGTCAGTACTTTTCATATGCAGCTGGAGAAAGTTCTGTTTCTGCATTTTAATACACTGATACAAGTGACTGAAATTTCCATTTTTTCCCAGTCACTTGCCGCAGCATCATGAAAACCGTCAGAGCCACATTTACACATCAAATGACACCTTTTTTTTTTTGACGGGACGATGAGTAACAAGGAAATGTGTTTTTGTCTGTCCTCATTAAATGTCTCTCACGTTATCCCTCCTACCTTGAGCAGCCTCCTCAGACTTCTTCCTCTCCAGCTCGAGCTCCCTCATGACGGTGGTAGTGGTGGGGATGGTGGTTGAAGGGGGCAGGACGGGGACGGTGTGGGACACGACGGGGGGGATCTCGTCGGGCCTGAAGCCACGGCGGATCAGCTTGAGGTGGACTGTCTGGCCTGTGTGTCTGAGCACTTCCACTGCCTGTTGATTGGTGTAGCCCTGGATGTTTACACCATCGACCTGCAGGGGGCGATAATTGGCAAGCCCATGGATTAAACAAGGGTCAGAGCAGCTTGCCCTCTATATTCTTATTTGACTCAGGTAACATTTAAATAATATCAATTAATGTGACACACATGAGAATTCTGGTATAGTTTAGCCATTAACTTTATTTGTTTAGCTCATTTAGGACTGATAAAAACCTGCAAATTCACAGTCAATTAAGTGTTTTATTAAACTCTTAAATTGGCTCCCAAAGTGCATCATCATTTAAGAACAAAATGTAATCAAGCACACACACACACACACACACCAACACAGCAGAACAGAATGAGAGTTTGTGAGCACCTTAGAAAACACAGGGCAACATTAACTCAAGTTTCAAATGATGCAAGAAATTATACACAGTCATTGTTAACGTCCTTCAGTAATGAAACTTAAAAACTTAATTGCTCAGTGTGCGAATTTAAGACTCAAAGTCACGAGAACAAAAAACACTTTATGAACAGATCAGTTAATTGTAAATTATTCATTGTGCACATAATTATTTCCCTCCATTGGCTAAATGAGCAAATGTGATCACTGTGATAGATGATATTAAACATTCACTGCATATTTGCCACTAAAGAAAATAGTAGTGGCGACAGAGAGTATAATTGGGGTACTTACAGCTATTATCTGGTCCCCAACATGAATACGGCCATCTTGGTCTACAGCGCTGTCTTTTGTGATGCTCTTCACGAAAATACCAGAGGGCTCTATGGAATCAGAATAAGTACAAAAAAAAAAAGAATAAGGAGATAAATTATAGCCTTGAAACAAAAGTTAGATTAATAAGCTTATTGTTAAATGTTTTAATATTAAAGTCAAATTCAGTAAGCATCAATAATATATAAATATATAAATCATAAACCCAGTGCACACAAGAATGTAGAGTACTTTTTATTTAAGGCAATTCAATATACAATTCAATTTTGTGCATATAGAAGGTTATATAAAGGCTATCTGTGGTCCCATTATGTTTTGGCTAATTGCTATATCTTATAGCTCAATAAAAGTTTCATTTCATTAACATAACCTTATAAAGTTATTATTAAAGATGTAGCTGTCAAATCCAGCAGACAGAGAGCGACAATAGCATTTATATAAAGCTGTGTTTATGTCCCACCTGATGAGGTCTAATGTTCACTTTTTCATTTAGCTCTGTTCTGGACCTCTGAGGAAATGATTTCTGTCTTTAGCTGATAAATGCTTCATACTCATTTCTGTTTATTTGAAAAGAGATGCCAGAGTTTGAAACTGGGTTGATGAGAGCTGAACTTGTGGGCCTAAAGACCAAAACAATACGCTAAAAGATGATAAAACACTATACAGAGTTGGGGGACAATAATGGATTTATTGCTATAAGCAAGCGCTTTCATATTATACATTTACATCTTTTTTTTTTGTAGGCTACAATAAATTATGATACTAAACCTGTTCTCTCATTTCTCACCTGAATTTTTATCTCCAACATAACCAGCGATAGTGATGCCCAGTCCTTGGGTGTTCTTGGTAAGGTTCACATCAAACGCTTCAGCCTCCTCGTCCTCATAGTCCTGTGAAAAGATTCATGGGAATGTCAGGTACTCATCACTAACAAGTACAGTAAAGGATGATTCATTTGTCATCAGCGGAAAAGCGCTCCGACCACACCCCGCGATCACACATTTGAACTTTGATAATGATAAAGTCCGGCAGCTATAAAAAACGCAGCTTATGTGTGTGATCAAAAGGGTATGTTCGTCATTCATATAGTGACTCACTGAGATTCATAAATGTTTAAGTAGAGAGTGTTGAGAACAGCTATGGCTGCGAGTTTCTATCAGCTGTGTGAGTCACCGGTGATTTAACCCGCTATTTTCTTTCATTCCAGGAGATATTATATCCATCCATCTTCACGATTTGCTACCTGTTGTTCGTTGACAGTGGGCAGCACCACAGGCATGATAGCAGAGACGGAGGGATTCTCGTCCACGGGACCTCTGGTGACCACCAGCTTCACCCTGTTGCCGCACTGCCTGAGGACCTGAGCCACCTGTTCGCTCCCCATGCCGTACAGGTCAGTTTCCCCGATTCTCAGGATGTGGTCCCCACTGCGCAGGCGTCCATCCTGAGGTGGAAACCATACGTTTAGCTTCAGTAAAACTCAAACCCACAGTGACGCTGAGTACAAAAGACAGAATGACAGTTAATTGTGTGCTTGCTTGCAACGAACCCGTTCTCATTATGCCTAGCTGACAAGCGTAATCTCTTAGAGTGTCATAAAATACAAAAAAAATAAAAAAAATCATCTTCTTTTCATGATAATCACTGTATAAACATCTGTGAACAATGCCAAACCCTCGAACACAAAGAAAGCACACATGCTTTAAAGCAGCCACCTGATCAGCGATGCCTCCAGGGAGGATGGTTTTCACGATAACACCTGTGGTCTTTCCTCCAACAATACCAAAGCCGAGACCAGTGCCATCGTTGACCAGCTCAATTGTCTCCACGTGCTGCCACTAAGAGTAGAAAAAGAGAAGAACTTTCAAACGAATCCAGCCATAAACTTTAGAGATTTTAATAAGCTTAATCGTGCAGATGGTTGGAATATATACAGATATCATTGGTTGTGTGCGTTTGTTGTGCACGTTTTCATTCATGACGGTGGTATGAGAATGTATCTGTACCGCGCTGGAGTTGGCTGACAGTGTGCTGGCAGCAGAGGGCGTGCGGGACACCACAGGACTGGCCAGCTGTGGGATCGGTCCTCTTGCCACGGTGAGCTGGACCCTCTCTGAAGCACTCTGCAGCATGCCTATGGCCTGCTGGTGGGTCACCGTCTGGTCCAGGGGCTGGCCATTGATGGCTAAGATCTGATCGGCTTCTTTGAGCTTCCCATCGCTGTAGGCATGGAGTGTAAAAGTGGTGTCAGAGCCTCTGAGATTATAACTAAAGCTGCCTCTGATTGAGTAATTATCCTCATCTGTTCCCTCAGTTCACCCAGAGTACGCAGGATACTCCTTAAGAGTGTAACTTTGTCATTTGTTCTTAGGGTTTTTTGGCAGATTTAGTGAATTTTCAAGGCATAACACATTTTAATTTGAAGAAAACATCTGAAAGCCACAGTCTAAACAACAAAAAAAATGAAACAAAAGCTTCATTCTTGCATTTCTGGCAAAACAGCCAATAATGTAAGATTCCCTAAATTTCCCCAGTGAATCTGTCTGACTGTCTGAAATAGACTAATTCCTCAATTCTAATTCGGCAATTTGGCAAAAACTGTCTGGAACACACACTTTGTTGTGATTGGATTTTAATCACTCTGAAGTCCCTTCAGTGCTTCATGGCTCTTTGAATGATGGCATGTTGGTTCTTACATACCAGTGAGCAATGCTTCCCGGTTGAATCTCCTGGATGAAGATGCCGAGCTCTCCGCGGTTTTCGCTCTTTAGGCCCACCACGCTGAAGCCAAGACCTCCTGACACCGGCTTCTCCAGCTCCGCATGGGTCACGTACCGCCCCTGGATTATACGCACACACACACACACACATATATATATATACAATTTGGCACCATGCTGACTCACTATAGCATCAAAGCTGCAGGCAGCCTTTAGAAGTCTATTTGAAGTGCCTCCAGAGAAAAAGAACACAGCGTGAACTTGGTAGTTCTCATCTTTGCCTGTCTTTGGATATTTGGTTTCAGTCAGACTGATTCAAAGTGATCTACCTGTTTACAGATTAGGTGTTGATTTTTATGATGTGAGTTAACATGAGCAAAACATCAAAAATCTCTGTTTTTACCCTGACATTTAACTCAAAAGCAGTACACGGACCGCACCTGTGCCATGGAGTGAATAACGTGTTCAAATTCCTCAGGTGATGTCTTGCCATTGACGTGTGCAGCAGCTGACGTGTCCGAGTAGGAAACATGGCCACCGTTGGGCTTGACCGCGGCGACGTGATCGCTGAGGTCGCTCCCGCGTGACGCTGGGACACTCCCCTGCTTAAAAATAAAGGAGAAAAAAAAAAGAGAGAGATTATTCTGAAATGAGTTTTTCGTATAAATATATCAACAAAACAACAACCAGCTGATCAGATCAAACTGAAAACGATGAGAGCGGTGATCATCCGTTAGATTTCCAGCATTGAATTTCTACGGAATGATCCCACAGAGAGCTGCAATCGCTGGAGCTGATCCAACCAAAGACAATTAAAAGTTGGAACAAAAGAAAACATAATGACTCAGTCCTGCTGCGAACATAAACATTTAGCAGATTTCATTTTAGACACCAAAAAAACCCCTAAAGTCTGTGTGTCGGAAACCACTGGGATACCAGATAGTTTGTTATCCCACCACGATTAGCTGGATCTATGGCAGCCTAATCCTTCAGGAGATAATGGCTCTTCGCTGATGTTCCAACAATGACGAGGCTCCAAATACAATATTTCTATCATGGCGGCGGGGGGGGAGGTGGAGAAGCATCACTGGCCATCTGGATGCCTTAATATGCTTTGGTTTTAATCACTGCAATGACTTTACTTGTGTGACAGACGAATTACATGAAAACGACAACTGCATTTTTTCCCAATTTCATTAGCCAAAGGGCCTAATGTTTACGACCATCTGAACTGCATTGGAAAAGGACGGACGTAATGCACAGCAATAATTCCATAAACACTCCATTTGGCATATGGCGTTGCAAACCCAAAGCTGTCCTTGTGAACTTGTGCATTTGCGTCAGGAAGTTGCTCAACTTTCTATCTACTGTAAATGATTCTTTCTTTAAACGCAGTCCCAGAGAGCAGCGCGGACACGCGGGGGGACTCTATTGGTGGAAGCACACATTAGTGCCGCACGCTGCAAACAAAACCCTACGGGGCCCGGGCTAAGTTAGTGTAGCATGCTGCTAAAGTTGTAGTCCTCATGCATGAGCTTTGTTAGCCGGGGCCTGGCTATAAGAGGATTAAAGTTCCAGTTTGGTTCTTGCACATTTAAGAAATAGTTTCTGCCCCACTTCACACAGCGGCCTCTTTCTCACTGGAGAGCAGGGAGAGACCTTGTCGCCATAGCGACGTGGGCCCCGCGCAAGGCCTAACTAGCAGAGCCAGAAGACGGACAGTGTGTGTGTGTGTGTGTGTGTGTGTGTGTGTGTGTGTGTGTGTGTGTGTGTGTGTGTGTGTGTGTCTGGCTCTTGTCTCACAACAGAACACACAAAAAAAAAAAAACGCACCCTCTCTCCAAATTGGTTCTGCTTAAGGGAGAGAAACAAGTGCAGTTAGGGTTTGGGAGCTCTATAAAAACATCACGCAGACTCGTTGCAGTTTGTAAAATATGTCCATTCACCATTGTTTCAACAGTTTTTGCAATGAGTGGCTGCTTAATACATTTTGTAACAACCCATTCACTGGAACACACACACACACACACACTCACTCGCACACATGCATACCGGAATGTACCTCTTTTGAAATAAGCTAAATCGTCCAGCACACAAAAATGCCAGCAGGGCTTTTATAATCTAAATTCCACAAGGGGTAAAAAGCTCGAGCATCCCCTGCCTCCCCGCCGCATAGCTCACATATTTTCGTCTCTATTTCTCAAACGCTTTAGCCTGCCCCCCCCCCCCCCCTTTTCCACTGTGACTTAAGAGCTCTTTCCCTTTCCACTCAAAATGTTCAATTCTCAATGGAGAGAATCCGCTTGAAAAAAGGGTTTCCTGACTTCCACCAACTATCTCTGCTCATGTACCCATATTATATCTGCCTTGTGTGAACCCTTGACAGCAATTTGGCCACAGCGGCAGCACTACTGGGAATGGGGATTGAAAGGGTTGGGGGCGTGTGTCCTGACACGAGCCAAAAACAGAATCAGCGAGGTCACCCAGGGAACAGATAAGAGACGAGGGCAGTAGCCGTCACGAATATGGAAAATATTCCAACCTACCAGACGCGCAGGTTAGTACAGGAGTTTCAATTTTACCTTTTCTACCTGATGCCATGAAAGCAGCGGCAAAAGACTCAATACTCACATGCCCATATGTTCATCAAAAAACATTACTGCTCGCAGCTGTTAAAGAGCTCCCGTCCTAATGTGATTCCGCAGTCCTCTCTCTAGGCACAAAAGCATTCGAACGCTCAGCCAAAGCTAATATGAGGCTTTAACAGTCGGAGTAAGTCTAATTAAGTGGGTGTCTTCCCAGGGTTAAAGTCTTTTTAGTGCTAAATTACCCCAGTATGAACAGAAGGAATGATTACGGCGACCGGTACGTCTTCCAGTGTACATATGGGCACGCTTGTTTTAAAATAAACCTGGAAAAAAAGAATTAGAATTCATTGTCACAAACATATATTTGAGCGTCAACATCAAAATATCACCATAGCTAAGCCATGGATGCCTGTGTTTGGTGTCTACGTTGACGCTGTCACAGTGACTATGATTGTCATTTTTATATCCCCCCATCTTCATCCAACATGACGATAATAAAAGACAAATTAGGCTCTTATTCCTCATCAAATTCGCCTGCAACTTTTACTTCTGCGCCGAGTGTCATACTGCCATCTGGCATCTTGGCAGTTTATACTCATATACAAATAATGCATGACCTTGTGACCTCTTAATTACTTCCCATGGTGCCCTAGCCATCATTTGTATGCTACTTTGTTATTCTAATTTAACACCAGGCCCAGTTGTGCTTCATGAATTGGGCTAGTTATGTTTATTTGGTGTCTTTGTGAAATACTTTTGAGCGTACCTGGTCTCTGAGATGCTGGACGGACTTCTGCAAGGCCAGGATCTGGTGAAAGAGGGGGCTCTGGAGCACCGACTTGAGCAGGCTGAGCTTCTCCTCGGTGGGTACCTCCCCCCGCTCCTTCAGTTTGGCCTGGAGACGCTCCACCGCCTGCAAGGCACGCTGCGTGTCTGCAAGCCGTCACGCATATTTCAGTGACAGCGAAGTGACGGAGTGGATGAAGGGAGGGAGGAGGAGAGGCGTGTGGGAGAGATAGAGATGGAGAGAGGTGATGAGGATGGAGGCTTTATCAGTACATGAGGTGGGGGGTGCAACCATTTGGCGTAATTTCTTAAGCTAAGTATAGAGGAAAGATGGAAAGAGCCAGCTAAGGCTGATTGCCGCTCAACAGCCCATACTACATCGAAATCAGGTTTTGCCCCCAAACAAAAAAAAAAAAGCTTAATTTTCAATGAGCTGTTTGTCTGCAGAATAGCAATGTTTTCCTTTTGTGCCTTTAGGGTCAGCGGTGGGCTGCACGGGACCGTAGAATGAGTATCCAAAAGAAACAGATAAAAGAAGCCGGCCCTCCACAGTTTGCTTGCTGGACCCTGCATAAGCCCCAACAATCGAGCAACTCCAGGGCGGCTTGTTAGCGAGGATGGGAGAGCCCGACGTCATCTGGACAAAAATGAAGCAATTTCCGAAGCTCACCGACTGTGACTAACACCTAATAGGGCGTGCACAAGGTCCATGGCACTTTTTTTTTTTGCACCGAGAAGCTTTGTTGTTTGAACAAAGGTTGTAAACAATCCAATAACACTGGTCCCTCACTGGGGTTGTTTTTTTCTTCTTGTTCACCCACTGGTGCTACAGGCAGGTAAGTGTATCATTTCCATTGCCCTTGCCTAAGTGTGCATAATGAGGAGTCCCACAAGAGTGTGGCATGTGTGCGTGTGTCGGTCTGGTTGCACTTGCGCGTCCCGGAGCAGAGGATAAGGGTGATGCTATTAAAATAGTCGGTACTAGTTTCGATTCCACTGATATTGAATTCAAACACGGTAGATTTAAATGAGCCTCGCTGGCCCCCGACCTGCACGTTAACGCTTAATAGTACATAAGTACATGGTCAACATGCCAGTCTCCAGAGTGACCACAGATTGCGGCTTTAAAGAAAGAAGCTGGCAGCACCAATTTGGCTCCGCGCTTGACAGTTGGACAAATAAATCTCTATGGGGACAAACAAACAATCAAGTATATGGCAACATTATCTGATATGGCAACATTGGCAGTCCGCAAGCCTTGGAACTAAATCCAGGGCCTCTTTACACTGGTTGTGAAAAAAAAAAAAACTCACAGCAGGAGCCAAATACGGATGCAGAGCCAGCAAAGACGGACACCCAGCTGACTAAACCAACTCCCCTCTCTGCAGAAAGTGCTCTTTTTTTTTTTTTTTTTAGAAATGATGATTAAAAATAAAAAATAAAGACGCAGCGAATGTGCACAGGGCCATATTTCATGTTTTTATCTTGTTTATTACGCCAGTGTTGAATCCTAATGAAACAGCATTTGATGTTTCAGACACTTAAGCAGCTCGGCTAGGAGAGAGAAGAACGTCTGATAGATACGCGGCCAAACACTCCTTGTTATGCATCTTGTTAAAATATATTTCCAACACTGACACGATCAGTTGTATCTGTCATGAGAAAATAAAAAAGCTGTTACTTACCCATTGTTTCTATCATTTTTAGAACTCCAGGTGAGTTTGATTTCTCCCCATTAACAGCAAATTTCTTCCCTTTATCAAGGCCTGCGAAGGAAAACATAACGTGTTATGTCTTTTTTTCTTAACAAACAGACGTTTGCTGAATTTCTGGAACCTCCACCCTGGATGCAAACAGGAAGTAGAAGCTGAAAAAGCTCAATCCCCTCTGAACCAGACTTCTTAAACACTGTCTTTTTTTGGAAAGGTCAACATGAAAGGGAAAATGGATTTATTCCCTTTCCGTCAGGGGGCCCATATTTATCTCTTTAAGAATTCTTTGCCATAACATAACAGAGTAAGCATTGTGCTGAAGAACTGCGGGCTATTTACCAAGTCCCCAGTGCAACGGTGCATTCGAGCACACATCTACTGTAGCTTGTTGGTGTCTTTATGTTTGAGTAATGCTCTCATTGATGGATTAACACCTGGTAATTTACGTTCTTGGGTCTTCATTCGGTGATCTTTAGCAGCGTGACATATCAAAAATATCCAGACAAAAGCAGCAAATCCTCACATTAATGAAGCTGTTCACCAACAGTTTCCATGGACTTGTTTTTGTCGTGCTCCTCGGTGAAAAAGGTTTATTAAAATGTACTGAAGTAGCTCTTTTTATTTCCATAACATAATACATCAGTTCTATAATTTGCTTGACAGTAAGTGGAAGGGAACGCAAACACAGTTTGCCATCAAATACGTGCTCACAGATTGCTTCGATCAGAAATGGGAAACCAGGGTAGCGTAGTGGGTTAAGCAGCCGCCCCGTGTGTGGAGGCTATAGTCCTCGCTGCAGCTGGCCCTGGTTCGAAACTCCTGCATTGGACGGCCATTTACTGCGTCACTCCCCCTTTCTCTGCCCCCTGCTTCCTGTCTATCTTCAGCTGTCCTATCATAAAAGGCATAAAAGGCCAAAAAATAATCTTAAAAGAAAGGGGAAACCAGCCAAACTTAATGGCAACATACAAAGCTGATTATGTCTTTTTATACCTGACTAACGCTCCCGTTGATGGCTGTTAGTTCCCATCCCATCAGGATCGTCATACTTGACTTTGGAGGTGGCTTCGTTGCGATGTGTGACACGACTCAGGCAGACGTTACACGATTAAAGGAGATTGTTGGGATAATTAAAAGCCCCGTGTAGACTCTTGGAATAGCTACAGTGCAATTCATCCACTGTGTGTTTAAAACTTTCAGACTGTCTAATGAGCTTTCTGAATACGGCGTGCGGCTGATGTGTGTTTTACTTGTAAATTATTGGATTTATTTTTAATTAAAGTTAGTTTTTTGGAGTAGTGCTGACTTTCTGTAGCGTACTAATAGAAAGCTAAAGGAGGGGATGAATCTATTTATTTTTACTACTTAATTACAGCTACAGAAAGCCTTTCACATATATATTTTCATAAAGTTTCATAAAGTCTTGAGCTTTAACAGTTACAACAACACAGATATAATAATAGTATTATGGGTGGTGCCTTCAGGGATGCTTTAATATATCGGAAATATTAGTGCACAGTTCCTCCTCCTTCTCAGCAGCAGCATATACAGCATATTACAGTACACACAGCGGCTTGTGATGATTCACTGAAGGCCCAGAGAAGTCATTAGTTACCGGTACACGGTGGATTTGAAACACGGGGAGCTTAAAGGTGGCATTTGCCTCCGAAAATACTCGGTCGGTGCCGTCATGCGTGTGAGCTTTGCCGTGACCACAGACAGCCAATGACAACAGGTTGTTGTAATGCTCGTTCGTCGTGTTAAAGCATTTGCTACAGTAGATGTGAGTGTATTGTTGATATATATGTGTGTATGTATAAAAAAAAAAGCTGCTTTTATTTTGAATAAAGTCGCCAAAGCACTTGGGACAATCCGCTTTTCTCAACTCCTCCTCCTCCATCTCATCCATGGAGCAGAAAAAGCAACAGGCTTTCCGAGGAGGAGACTAGACCGAAGAAGTTAGCTCGTATCGGCTTTAAAAAACCAAACACCCACGGTGTCTGTTTACACTCACAACATTACACAGTTTATAGTCGAAAAGCGGGTTTTTGTTTTGTTTTTTAAAACCCGTCTTTCTTGCTTTAGTGACGCGACGACAGGGAATATTTTCCTCTCATTAGCGATAATGTGGAGAACAAAGGCGACTTCTTCCAAGGAATTAAAAAAATAAAGAAGCTGAAGTTGTTATTATTTTTCCACAGAATCTTTAGCGACATTTACACGAGTGAAACTTGGTCAGAAAACAGCCACTTACATGAGTGTGGAGGCGGCCAATGTCCCGTCCTATCCTCTGTTGTCCTGCGGCTAACGGCGCACTGACTGGGGCTTAAAGATGGGGCGTAGTGTAACCCGATCCTCCATGGAGAGCTGAGCTGGGGCTGAAGCGCCCCTTGCTGGTTGCCCTTAACACCCAGGCCCTGGCTCCAAGCTCCAGGGCCATGTCATATACAGGGTTCCCACGGGTGCTTGAATTCCTTAAAAAATGCTTGGATTTCAATTCAGTGTTTTCAAGGTTGTGAAAATGCTTGGATTTTTTGTGAGGTGCTTGAAAATGCTTGAAATTTGTGTGATGTCTATCTCAATAAACCAAGAGAAAACAAAAATGTTTCCTAAGCGGCTACGCGCTTGATCCGATGCCTTTACATGCAGAACTCAGTTCATACTCGCTTGGTGTTCTGCCGAGAAATAACTATGGTGGCCCTGAAATGCAAAACACAACAGCAAATTCAAAAACACAATAGCAAATCATAAAACACAATGGCAAATCATAAAACACAATAGCAAACTGAAAAACACAATAGCAAATCAAAAAACACAATACCAAATTAAAAAACACAATACCAAATTCAAAAACACAATAGCAAATCAAAAAACACAATATCAAATTCAAAAACACAATAGCAAATTCAAAAACAAAATAGCAAATCAAAAAACACAACAGCAAATCAAAAAACACAACAGTAAATTCAAAATGGAAAAGGTAGGTACCCTCGGGAGACATGAATCGTCACTGATTGGACTGGTGGTCCGTCCTTTGAACTGGAAGGACATGGTTTACATGTTTTCAAAATATGAGCGCTGTTAACTTTTTGAATTTGCTGTTGTGTTTTTTGATTTGCTGTTGTGTTTTGCACTTCAGGGCCACCATACATTAGACCTCCTCCATCACACTAACTAACTGACATTAAAACAAGCTAACGCCATTATCAAACCGCGTCAGGCTCAAAGTTACTATCCTCAAGCAACAGACAAATAATTTTTAATGACATTATCTTTACTGTACCTCTGTCTTTGTGTATTTTTATCCTCCTCTTCTTCTCTTTTCTTCTTTCTCTGGACACTGAGGTACTGAAGTAGCTCTTTTTATTTCCATAACATAATACATCAGTTCTATAATTTGCCTGACAGTAATGGAAGGGAACGCAAACACAGTTTGCCATCAAATACGTGGTCCCAGATTGCTCCGATCAGAAAGAGGAAACCAGGGTAGCGTAGTGGGCTAAGCGGCCGCCCCGTGTGTGGAGGCTATAGTCCTCGCTGCAGCTGGCCCCGGTTCGAATCCCACATCGGACGGCCATTTACTGCGTGTCACTTCCCCTCTCTCTGCTTCCTGTCTATCTTCAGCTGTCCTATCATAAAAGGCCAAATAAATTATCTTAAAAAAAAGAAAGGGGAAACCAGCCAAACTTAATGGCAACATACAAAGCTGGTTATGTCTTTTTATACCTGACTAACGCTCCCGTTGATGGCTGTTAGTTCCCATCCCATCAGGATCGTCATACTTGACTTTGTAGGTGGCTTTGTTGCGATGTGTGACACGACTCAGGCAGACGTTACAGATTAAAGGAGATTGTTGGGATAATTAAAAGCCCCGTATAGACTCTTGGAATAGCTACAGTGCAATTCATCCACTGTGTGTTGAGAACTTTCAGACTGTCTAATGAGCTTTCTGAATACAGCGTGCGGCTGGATGTGTGTTTTACTTGTAAATTATTGGATTTATTTGTAATTAAAGTTAGTTTTTGACTGACTTTCTGTAGCGTACTAATAGAAAGCTAAAGGAGGGGATGAATCTATTTATTTTACTACTTAATTACAGCTACAGAAATCCTTTCACATATATATATATTATATATTTTTTTCCAAAAGTTTATAATGTCTTGAGCTTTAACAGTTACACAACACAATATAATAATAGTATTATGGGTGGTGCCTTCAGGGATGCTTTAATATATCGGAAATATAGTGGCCGTTCCTCCTCCTTCTCAGCAGCAGCATATACAGCAATTACAGTACACACAGCGGCTTGTGATGATTCACTGAAGGCCCAAAGAAGTCATTAGTCACCGGTACACGGTGGATTTGAAACACGGGGAGCTTAAAGGTGGCATTTGCCTCCGAAAATACTCGGTCGGTGCCGTCATGCGTGTGAGCTTTGCCGTGACCACAGACAGCCAGACAACAGGTTGTTGTAATGCTCGTTCTCGTGTTAAAGCATTTGCTACAGTAGATGTGAGTGTATTGTTGAATATAATGTGTGTATGTATAAAAAAAAAGCTGCTTTATTTTGAATAAGTCGCCAAAGCACTTGGGACAATCCGCTTTTCTCAATCCTCCTCCTCCATCTCATCCATGGAGCAGAAAAAGCAACAGGCTTCCGAGGAGGAGACAGACCGAAGAAGTTAGCTCGTATCGGCTTTAAAAAACCAAACACCACGGTGTCTGTTTACACAAACATACACGTTTATAGTCGAAAAGCGGGTTTTTGTTTTGTTTTTTAAAAACCCGTCTTTCTTGCTTTAGTGAGCGCGACGACGGAGAATATTTCTCCTCATTAGCGATAATGTGGAGAACAAAGGCGACTTCTTCCAAGGAATTAAAAAAATAAAGAAGCTGAATTTGTTATTATTTTCCACAGAATCTTTAGCGACATTTACACGAGTGAAACTTGGTCAGAAAACAGCCACTTACATGAGTGTGGAGGCGGCCAATGTCCCGTCCTATCCTCTGTTGTCCTGCGGCAACGGCGCACTGACTGGGGCTTAAAGATGGGGCGTAGTGTAACCCGATCCTCCATGGAGAGCTGAGCTGGGGCTGAAGCGCCCCTTGCTGGTGCCCTTAACACCAGGCCCTGGCCCCAAGCTCCAGGGCCATTATAACAGGGTTCCCACGGGTGCTGAATCCTTGAAAATGCTTGAATTTCAATTCAGTGTTTCAAGTGTGAAAATGCTTGGATTTTTTGTGAGTGCTTGAAAATGCTGAATTTGTGTGATGTCTATCTCAATAAACCAAGAGAAAACAAAATGTTTCCTAAGCGGCTACGCGCTTGATCCGATGCCTTTACATGCAGAACTCAGTTTCATACTCGCTTGGTGTTCCCGAGAAAAATAATGGTGGCCCTGAAATGCAAAACCAACAGCAAATTCAAAAACACAATAGCAAATCATAAAACACAATGGCAAATCATAAAACACAATAGCAAACTGAAAAACACAATAGCAAATCAAAAAACACAATACCAAATTAAAAAACACAATACCAAATTCAAAAACACAAAGCAATCAAAAAACACAATATAAATTCAAAAACACAATAGCAAATTCAAAAACAAAAAGCAAATCAAAAAACACAACAGCAAATCAAAAAACACAACAGTAAATTCAAAATGGAAAAGGTAGGTACCCTGGGAGACATGAATCGTCACTGATTGGATGGTGGTCCGTCCTTTGAACTGGAAGGACATGGTTTACATGTTTTCAAAATATGAGCGCTGTTAACTTTTTGAATTTGCTGTTGTGTTTTGCACTTCAGGGCCACCATAAATAACAGTAGACTACTATCGACACCTGATACATTACATTCCAGTAAATCATGAGTGTCTCTTGTCTGTATTTTGTCTTCCTGGGGCTGGTACAAAGCAAAGCATACTGGTTGATCATCAAGCAGCACTAGCATGTATCTTGTTAATGGACAGGGTCCGCACAGTAAGTGTGGATTGGGTCTGTGTGATGGTCCTTGCTGTGAAAGGTTTCCACACACTGAAAAGAAATTACTCGTCTGCTGATAGACATACTTTAGCCCCCTTCAGGCATTGTCACTGTGTTATGGTGCCTATGGGTAAGG